>NW_020441135.1:0-3070 GCF_000699045.2 Agrilus planipennis
GAAAAACATAACCGAAAAGTTCATTGTCTTGACAAAAGCATTTTAGAAAATTTCCTGCAAATTAACCAGAAAAGTACTTTCCTAGGTCGTCGCTAATTTTTGGGTTTTATTACGGCTATTTTGCGGCTAATTATCTCATGATTTATATTATTATTACCTGTTAACTTTTCCATACCAACTTCAAAGGGGTAGAAGTCCAATGCGCAACTTATATCTGTAGTGTATCCAGGTCTGGGTTTATTATTATTTATTATAACGCAACGTTTTTACTTAAAAATTTTCCAACAAAGATTTTTCTACTTTAACCATCTGTACTTAATAGTGAGTAATTTCAGAACGGAATAAAAAATGAAAATGATTTTTAGAATACAGCGAGTACCTACTTACTTAACATTGAATGATTGTACTATAAAGCATATTGTGTATGTATATGCCAATAAGCCTGTTAGAATTGAGTTGTGTTCAGTTTTGATTTGAATGTGTGTATTGTAGTGTGGTGCAATAATTGTGGTATGGTGTACTTGTGTACTATGACAAAGGAACATTTATTGAATTGGTAGGTAGTAAATATTTCCATCTAATAAACCGTTTCGCTTGCTCATTGTGCTCAGATTCAGTAAGTAATAACTGGAGGAATTTTAAACGTTCAAGATATTTAACGGCGGTAATTGTGCTCCGGCACAGGGTAAGTAAATAAACAATAACCAGTTGTAAATCGCAAATAAAGGTATAAAATAATTACGGCTCCAAATAGCTGATTTATGAACCATTTCAATGACCGATGATATGATGGAATGAATTCTAAAACAATAGCAAATTCCGAAGCATCTATATACTTATTACCCTACGTAATAAATAAGCACGTATATTATCCACATAAGTGTACATAAGTCTGCGTATAGATGAACAGGTAACTGTGTACGGTCCCTTGGTTAGACCATTTGGATTTAAGTACTAACCATTTAATATTACAAACTTTATATTAAAATACTGACACTTATTATTTAAATATTGACAAAAATGGATTAAAATAATGACCGGTAAAATACAAGCCTTGGAAAAGGGTTGCGGTATACTGCTTTCCTTTTTTGTATGTACCAGGTACCTCTTTTTGTGAATATTATATATCTTACTTCAATTTAGAAAAAAATTGTTGATTTATTCTNGTCTACTTGTCTACTTAAAATAATATTAATATATACCCAGGTGTCCAGGTAGGCTGTACTTTCATACCTACACATGTACGTATGTAATATTAGGTTGGTACGTAAATACCAACGGAACAAGTGATTGTTTTTTTCTTCTTTTTCCTTTTTAATTGCTGGTCATAAGCATGAGAAGCGGTTCGGTTCGTAAAACAAATTAAATATTTGAGAGCCGACTGGAATTACAAGTGAGCAAGCAGAGAGTAGAGAGCTAAGAGCAGAGAAACCATTAATTGGTCGATGTTTGTCATCCACCTCTGTAAACAGCAGTTAGAGAAAAAATCGACTCATTAAAACCGACATCTTATTCACTTAATGTGCGTAGACAATTGCACCATTGTTGGAAACAACTGCTATATTAACAGAAACATCTGATGAATATTTATGAGAATTTTTTTTTTGAGGAGGGTCGACGAACAACAGACCATTCGGAAAGAATGAGGTGTTCACACTCAAATACTACAAGATATTCAGTTACTTTACATTCTTGACGCTTTCCTTGCTTATTATTTACGACAAGACAAAGTAGAAAATCATTCTTTTCACTTCAGGGATTTAGTAAGTATAAACAAGTCGCTAACCTATTTAAAGATCTTCCCTTGCACGCACCCTCGATCACTAATACATTAGATAAGTATTAATCAGCAGGAAGGTGAAAGGTTGTGGTACATCTTTTGCAATTAAGTTATTTAATTATGCACCTACATATGTATCCTATATGATTTTCGTGCGTGTACGTGATGGCTTCTTGTAGAAATAAAATGTAGACCATCACCGACGAGCACCCATCGACCATGGCCATGGTGGCGATGGCCAGTCGATTTCTTAGTCGGTGCCGGTAGGAGGGCGGGCGAGGCTAGTGCCCGCCCCACGACCGCCCGTGTTTTTTGTTTTCGTTCTTGCATTTCGGCTCCTTGACAAAGCCCTGGGCCTTTTTCATGTCGGCGCCTTTGACTCAACGAAAGCACCGACTTGCACTAACCACTCGACAAACGAGCAACGATTCGCCTCTCGACATCGTGTCTCGATCCCGATCGTCCGTCACACTAGCGAGTGCACAGAGTGCCCCGACTTTAGTCTCACGCTCGCCACACTTTGTATTTCTTCTTGTCCTTCTATGCTCTATGGTGATGATACTCGGTTCTTCGTTTGGAGTACGAATTAAAAGAACCAAAGGGACTTACCCCAATAACCACAACAATTTAATAAACTGAGGACATGTCTTCGCTTCCTCAGCGCAAGACACAATATGCTCATAATGTGAATGAGCCAAACACGTGTCCGCAGTTTATTAAATTGGTGTGGTTATCGAGGTAATTTTATAATTTCCATCCTTAGAGAATATATATCAACATGGAGAGCTAATGCTTATCCTAATAACATTGTAGTATACATTCGTGTGATAGGCCCAGCTATTCAAAATCTTAGTCGGTGAAAGTACCCTGTTTTCTTCAGTGTTATTACTATCTACTGTCCAAAATTTAGGATGGCTTCAGCGAACGGATGTATCTAATTGTAAAATAATTAATTTGTCGGTATTTAAAGAGAAAATTAGGATGTTTTTGATATTTGATAAAGGATTTTTTTCGATTAAAATGATATATTGAATTTATTTATCGATAATAAATATTCGATTCTCATACGTGATCTTTAGGCAATCAATCTTTTTTAAACACAATAAACTAAAATAACATCTAATTAATTCCAAATTATGCTCTCTTTCGCTATTCCACATTAACAATACCCCATCTTAACATAAAAATCCATGTCACATTTTTAATTCTAGATATATCTATTCAGAAAATCATAGTAACATTATAAATTAACAAGGTCACTAGTAAAACAACATATTTTATGAAAATCTC
>NW_020441136.1:0-3102 GCF_000699045.2 Agrilus planipennis
ATACTACAAATGGCGCAGTAAACGCCATCTGTAGCACGATGCTACATTTTAGGATTACCTATGCTCCAACAAGGTCCACTTGTGTGGATATCTACATGCTGAAAACGAATCCCGGCGTAGCCAACCTCAACGTGATAGGCATGTTAGCTTAATCGAATAAAATAATTCGATAATAATTCTGTTTAAACTGTCAGACGCGGATCGCGATTTCGATCTTTTTGGATCTCATCAGCGCGTCGCAGGCAGCTCCGACAGAACACAGAAGCTAACGTGCCTATCACGTTGAGGTTGGCTACGCCGGGATTCGTGTTCAGCAAGTAGATATCCACACAAGTGGACCTTGTTGGAGCATACGTAATCCTAAAATGTAGCATCGTGCTAGAGATGGCGTTTACCGCGCCATTTGTGGTATTTTCTAAAACGCACTGTTAAGACAGCAGGTAAAAGTTGGTCTGTGTTCTGTCGGAGTTGCCTGCGACGCGCTGATGAGATCCAAAAAGATCGAAATCGCGATCCGCGTCTGGCAGTTTCGACAGAATACAAACCACTTCGAATTATTTTATTAAAATATATGATTTTCATTTTCAATTTGAACACAGAAATGTATATTCTGAAACATTATCTCGCCTTGCTGTATCCTTATAAAAATCCTTTACGAATTCTTAGTTTTATTGGCAATATGAAAGATTGAAACCAGGTCAGTACGGTTTATTTTTGACTCGGATAGAAACAAACTACTATTTGTGTCACATATGGACAATTTATCTATAATATTATCACTATTCTGCCTATGTCTTGGTTGTGTGAAACTTTAGCCTAAAGTGATAAAGTTTTGAAGCTTTTCGGTAATAAGCCCAAAAGCTCAAGTCATCAAATAAATCGGTTCTTGCCATTATATCATTATTACATTGTAAATAGTTTTAGTATACAAATACAACTATTAAAAACAGAAATAAAACCATTTATCAAAACTTTAGTTGGTTATTACTTTATTTTATTTATAGTACAATTTTTTTTAGAAAACTTTAAATAAGTGTATTTATTTTGTTTGTTAAAAATGGTGGATGGTCTAGTCACGTAACAAAATAAAGTTGGTTATTTTTAATTAAAGAGGAAGAAGTAGTTGATTTTAGGTATTTAGGAAGTCAGATATTAATTTAGAAATTTGAAAAAGATTATTAAAGGTGTATGTTTGGAGCGTGGCGCAGTACAGGTGCGAAACAAGGACGGTGGGCGCGGTGGAAAAGAAAAGATTACAAGCGTTCGAAATGAGGTGTTACCGGCGAATGACGAGGATACCGTGAATAGAGTTAGAAATGAAGAGGTATTAGAAAGAATAGGAGAACAGAGGACTCTATGGAAGTCAATAAAAAATGGGCGAGATAAGTTGGTAGGACATCTTCTTAGGCATAAAGGTCTAGTCAGAGACATATTAGAAGCAGAAACAGGAGTAGAGGTAGACCTAGATTAGATAACTGTTCGCAAATAGCTAGGGATGTGGATTGTTCTAGTTTTAGGGAAATTCTAAGATTAGCTCAGGATAGGAAAGAGTGGAGGTGCGTGTCCGACCAGTCTTAGAACTGACGACCTTATGATGATGAAGTGTAACATAAGTGAGGGCGGTCAATATAAGACAGGTGATACAAATAGTGCGAACGAGAAGTCCAAGCAGTGCTATAAATTCATACTATAAGTAATATAAATACACAGTCAGATAAATTAGCGATTATGAAAGTAAATTAGTGGATACAGTGTGTTACTGTGTAAAATATAATAAACTGCTTATATACAAGATCTAATTAAATAAGTTAACTTAAGTATTGAAACTAAAAAATATTTATACTAAGTACGTATAGAATTTCGAAAACTGCCAAATATGGTATTTATTTTCAGTATACCTATGTTGTCTGTACGTCTAACTCATAATTTTTAGCTTGAGCATTTTACTTTTTTGTTTAGCCTGGTAGAAACGTAATAAATTGTAAATAAGGAAAAAAAGCCTTGTCATTTGAACGCAAACCGTGATGATACCGACTGAAATGGCTATTAACCTGTCGACTGTTCGAAGCAAAATTGCCATTAATTTAAATGCATGTATAAACAAGGTTCGTTGAAAACTAATTAAATCTATGTCCATTGCAGTTCATGAGCACTTACGGGTCGGAATGGTACAATAGGGTATATAAATGTCATTTTTGGAGCTTGCTCTATTCCACAAATCGAAAGGAATTTGCGCTACAAATGATAGCAGAAGTTATATATCCAAATTACGTACTATATAAGTACATAAGTATTACAAGTTCTTTTAAAAAACGTTTCTTATAATTATAATCATGAAATTACATAAGTATTTTAATTATCCTTAACAAAATGTGTTTGTATTGTAGTGTTTTTATTTAAAGACCAAATTAAGAAGAAAAAGATAATATACTTCATACAGACGAACAACGAACGAAGAGCAGATAAGAAACTTAAAAAAAAAAAAGGCAACTGAAAGAGATTTCAAGGAAAGTTGGGAAAAGAAAATCTATTTATTTAAAGCACTGGTAGAAAGTATACTGATGAGGAGTACAAAACAAATACATAAAATGGATCCTCAGGCTTGATCAAACAATACCAAGCTACCTACTAAAATTAGAAACAACCAAAGAAAAGATGGCAAATAAGACAAGGAAAAGGGCGATAAAATAATCTACTTAAAGAACGCTTAAAAGTAAAAGACAAGATAAAAAGGGAAAAGGATCAATGGCAGAAAAGTGGAAGATAGAGAGGAGAAAGGACATGGACACCTGACTACTATAATCATATTACTATAATCATATTAACAGCATCTTTTATTTTTATATCCATTTAAAATACATGTTTATATACTTCATTTACATTCTGTACCGATGTGCCCCTTCCAAAATCTCGGATGCATGCTGGCAAAATCGTAGGTAGGGAGAAAAAAGCTCATTATACTCTCGACTCTTATTCATTAAACATAGTTCTTCATACAGTACCTGGTAAAAGTTTTGTTCAATCATGAATAGTAGTGCGAGTCGAAAACAAGCGTTAAAGCCTTTAATATGTCTTCAAATATAAATAAACGTCTCGTTGATA
>NW_020441137.1:0-3064 GCF_000699045.2 Agrilus planipennis
TGTTACAAGGTGTTTGCGTTATACATATACTTTAAAAAATTCAAAAACTAAATAAATACTTCAGTCAGTTCAATCAGATTTTAGAAGTGTAATGCTACTACAGTTAGTTTAGAAAAGCTCTTGCCTACACAAGCTAGAGAATTTAACTATTTATCTTTCTGATCGATAAATAAAATCGATCAGATTTTTTATGCTGAATCAAATGCATATAGATATCTATTCTGCTGTTGCAAACTAACAAAAAAAAAAACGTATCCAACGAAGAAGTGCCAGGCTGATCAAGGTTTGATATTCATATTGATAACAATGTATTGTAGGCCAACTAGTAGAAGTAGCGGCGGTAATAACCAAAACAGCAATGGCGTTGCCCTACCGGTTGGTTTGGCCGACGATCAAGCAAAAGATTTCGATTTTGAAAAGACAGAAATGAAATACGACAGTACGGGTATGTTTCATTGGAGTCCTGCTAAAAATTTAGAAGATTGTCTATTGGTAAGTCAATTAATAATAATAGGTAATAATGGCATACAGTAGATATCGTTTATAACGAGATAGCGGCTATTGCGACCAAATTTCAAGATCCCCGACACAAATTATATTAATTTAAATGCTAAAGTTGTTTGCTACATTTGTATGTTGGGAATGAATTCTTGTTGTTTTTTTTTTAAAGAACTAGATTTGAGTATTATATCATGGCGTTTAGATATTGAGACTGTGATTATAACCACAGATGAGATTTATTTGAAATACATGCATTTATCTTGCATTTGCAACCCTATTTTGGCATCAGTGTCTTTTTTCCAATTAAAACAGGTGACAAAGGTAAATAAGGAAGCATATAGAAGAATTATTTGCTGCTGAACTTAAGAAATTATAACGTAAAAGTAGAAAAACTATTTTGCACATCTCTAGTTATAACGACCAAATTTCACTGAGCCCTTTGGTGTCTTTATGAACGATATCCACTCTTCATTGCTTCATATTGACAAATTGGGTATTTTTCTTCAATTTCTGACGGTATCATCATCAAAATATTTCGAAAATATTGTAAAAATATGGTATTTAAACAAAAGACAATGTTATTTTATAAGGACATCCTTAAAAGTTTATTTTTCCCGTTGCAAATATGATGCAGTTGTTTAATATTTCTAAACAGTTTTTAAAAATAATCAAATGGAACTTGAAAGAAATATAACAAAAATATATGTGGGACCTTTTTCAATTTTGACCTTCTTTGGTTCACGTGATGGATTTCTTGTAACAATTTTTTCAATCTTTCTCTCTAATGCATCTACTTTTTTTATACTCTTCCCCCTCTTCTGCCTATTATTTTAAAAAGGACATATTTAATTAATTTTCTATTTGGCTGTTTTTCTTCTTAACAGGACAGAAATCAGGCAGCAATGACGGTCCTGAACGGCCACGTGGTGGTTTGTTTATTTGCCGATCCAGATTCCCCTTTAATAGGTTTAAGAAATCTTGTAATGCCGTTAAGGGCTAGCAATTTCCATTACCATGAACTCAAACATGTTGTTATCGTTGGTTCAGTAGAGTACATTCGTCGCGAGTGGAAGATGCTTCAGAATCTACCAAAAATTTCTGTTCTAAACGTATGTACATGAGGTCAAAATCAAAATACTGTTTCTGAAAACGTTATCACTTTTAAAGGGTTCGCCGTTGAGCAGGGCCGATCTCAGAGCTGTGAATGTAAACTTATGTGATATGTGTTGCATCCTTTCGGCAAAGGTACCAAGCAACGACGATCCTACTTTAGCTGATAAGGAGGCCATTTTGGCCTCTTTGAATATTAAGGCTATGACATTTGATGATACCATAGGAGTCTTAAGTCAAGTCAGTGACGATGGTAATGGTCAGGCTGGTAGTCCCATCGTCCTTCAAAGGAGAGGATCGGTTTATGGAGCTAATGTACCAATGATAACAGGTAAGTNAATATGCATATGAGATAAAGTAAAATACATTTAATGATCAGATAAATTGTTTAAAACATATGTGGGACGAAAAATGTCACCATACTTAATTTTTTTCCAAGTCGGTCTCAGTAGGATAATTCATTCATATTTTCAGGATAAATAAATAGGTTCCAACAAAATGCAAGTTTCAGACCATTAATCATAAGTTAATCAAACTTTGATAACAAATTGTGAAAATATACATTTTTTGTTTAGACTGGTACCAACATTTATTCTATAAATATGAGTGAAGATCAATTTCCTATGGTTATTGCCATAAAATACACTTATAGCAGTATGGCATTTTAAAGTAAATCTGTTAAAATAATTTTCAAAGAAACGATTTCTGCGCGATGTATACCTTCACTTAAAAGAAACAAAAAAAAAAAGAGTGCCTATAGCAAAGTTTTCATATTTGCACCTGTAGATGAATTTGTTAATAAACTTAATTTCAGCACTCCCGAAAGTTTATCGAATAGAGACAGATGTCGCGTTGGTCAGATTTCGTTGTATGATGGACCACTTGCTCAATTCGGTGAGGGTGGAAAGTATGGGGACCTTTTCGTAGCCGCCTTGAAGCAATATGGTATGCTTTGCATTGGCCTTTACAGGTTTCGCGACACTAGCAATTCATGCGACGCTAGTAGCAAAAGATACGTCATTACCAATCCTCCAGACGATTTTCAATTGCTGCCATCGGACCAAGTAAGAATTTTATTTCTTTTTGTTAGTTATATTGTTGGCCATTCTATCAAAAATTTTATTATGGGGGCTTTAAAGAACAAGTAGTAGTACCATTTTATTGTTTTGGATAAATTTTTAGATACACTTAATCACTACATAGTATAAAATAAAGTCGCTTTCCCGCTGTCTGTCCCTATGTATGCTTAAATCTTTCAAAGTAAGCAACGGATTTTGATGCGTTTTTTTTTAAAGATAGAGTGATTCAAGAGGAAGGTTTATATGTATAATACAAGCATAATATAGTAGGGAAACACCGATAATTTTAGAGGTTTCTAATGTGATGTCGTAAATAAACACATTTTTTGCGCTTACATTGCAAACGCTGGCTGAACCCTACGAGACAGATCAAA
>NW_020441138.1:0-3245 GCF_000699045.2 Agrilus planipennis
TTTATTTTTCGCCCCGGCCGTAAAACTCATCCGACTAACGTAGCTCGCTCTTCGCTAGCTTATACAAACATATCTACTCTACCTTTCCGAGCCCACAATAATTACCGTCAATAAACCGATATAATGCCTATAATGATGGTGGATGGAGCTAGCGGATAAAATTATCTGTTATAACGCTCAAGTTATAACTCGGTAAATCGTATCTTACACTTTTTAAAATTAATTATTTTAATTAGCGAATGCGCTTTTAATAAAAAGTGCGCCGATTCAGTGCACAGTATGTCTTATACAAATGTAAAAAATTGTATAAACCTATTTAGCATAAAACAATTACGTCCAAATAAGTCTAATTTTTCGCCATTAATATAAAAGATATTATACGAAAAGTACTTTGGTGATGTACTATCTGGTCGTATTTTAACGTAAGGATTTGAACTGTTAATTTAGACTGTTCTGATTACTGACATATAGATAATTTAAATATTTCTCTTTATTTCTGCAAAGTCAGTTATCTTTTATCGTAACATACACTGTTAATTATGTGAATGCGCAATAAGGATAAAATAGCACCCAATCGGATAATTTTTTGAAAACGACTGGATGACATTATTTACAGTTAACTCCATGATTAAGTCTGTCTGTGAAGATTAAATACCTAAAGATTTTGTGTAAAAATTTCTATTAACACAGTATGTACTACAATATGCATTTCCATTAAACAGTTAAAATCAACAGATAGAACTGAAATTACCCTTATAATTTGTAAATTTTGTTTAAGTTAAATGCCATGAATAAATAATCAGACAACAATCACGGTAATCCTTTTAGAACTTCAACTTTTACGATATTGTTTGGTAAATGTTGTAGTACCTAGCTGTCTATCCCTCCTTCTGTGACTGTGTTCTATTGATAATAATTTTTTCATTTTTGACGTGACAACGTCTTATAATTCGATGGAGCCGGCTGCACGAAAACACATGACTCATGCGGCGTTACCTCGCTCTGAGGCGTTCCATTTAAGGCTTGAAGTGCAAGCGAGAGCGCGGAACGAGCGACAAAGAGGCACAATCGGCCTCCGCGTTCGGCAGCGTTCGACATCTGTCTCTCTCCTACTTGAGTGAGCGATGCGTCCGCGTGGACAGCTGCTATACAATAATACATTTCCATTTACCTCCNAGACCTCTAACCACGCCCCTAATTAGATAAATTATTATTTCCGTAAATTCGCTGCAAGTAATAAATGGTTTTTCTTTTAATTAGATTAACACGAAACGGAAGTTATTTTAAATAATTTGTACCTACCTGCGATAAATTTATGAAGAAATTATGAAACATGATATGGCTTATAAATCATTCTTATATTCTTCTTTAATTTGACATATCTAACAATAATTTGTTCAGGCACGCAAAACTCAATTTTCATACAGATTAATTTTGATCGGCCGTGGAACTAAGGTGAATGAGTTTCTGAAGTATTGTTTCCGTTGTACAAACACGAAATATTTTCTTTTAAGTTCTGGTTAGACAATGTTTAATTAATACGAAATATTATTCTGAAAATTCATTTCTGAATTTTTACCCACTACAAACTACCTCAAATTAATGAGGGAAAAATTGTTGCTGCCGCCAGGAATCGAACCCGGGACCTTTGGCTTTACGCACGTTCGCAAGCACAATAACTCAGATAAATTGACAACGTAAGTTATTTGTTTCTTTCTTCATTTGTTATTTTTCTTCTACCTCGTTAATATTAGGCTTGATTTGAAATAATAATAATAGGCGTCCCGAAATATTAATTTTATCTTACGTTCAGTGAAGCCGGTGGGACGATAACAGTTTAAAGTGATATGCGGTAGGAAAGGTAGTATGATTGGAATGTTGTAAATAGTATGCGCTACTGATAAGTGTCACGCAGCGTAGCAAATTGTTATGATGTGGTGACCAACGCATTTAGCAATTTAATGCCATAGAGACGTTTCTTCAGTTGGACATAGCTAAATGGAAGATTATATTCCCGGAGAATATTGTTCCAAGTTTTTACGTTCAACTATTTTATAAAATAATACGGCGAATGCAAACGACTAACTCGTGGCAAGTAACTGGTTTAATTGCGCCTAATTGTTTTTAAATTATTATTTACTTACTGAATTTGATCATAAAAGGACTTGTCTCTCTGTAATTACGCGGGTTTTATGACAATTTTACAGCCTTTTTATCGTCGCAGAATATTATTTATTACCCGTAATGCGGGGTTTCTGCTTCTCGTAGACTAGCGGGCCTTTCTTATATTCCTAGTAATAATATTTTTGAATACAAATTGTGATGGAATTATTTATGGAATAATGGCGGGTAATAAATCCGAGAAGAAGAGAGGATCCTGCAAACTGCAAATGCACGTTTTCTGCAGCGTCCAACTACACATTTTATTAGCACTCTTTTTATTTTTCGCCCCGGCCGTAAAACTCATCCGACTAACGTAGCTCGCTCTTCGCTAGCTTATACAAACATATCTACTCTACCTTTCCGAGCCCAACGCAGAACTCACGATCAGTGTCATCGGATATTATCCACCCGAATAAGAGCAAGCGCTACCAGCCAGAGAAAAGCTCAGCTTCAACGTACCGTGCCAGACGGAAAAGCCGAACGAAGAAAACGGGCTCAAATAAAATTTAAATTTATTGGAATCAGTCGACGCTCCGTAATGCCGGATATGTTACCTTTGTCCATATATCTATCCATCTATTATTTGCCTATTCTAGATACAGAAGTAAATAGGACAACGCTTTTCATAACAGCAATGAACAGCAACATAACGGAATATTTGTTTCATTCGAAGGCAATCCAAAAACTGCAAAGAAGGAAAATAGAATAGATAGAACTGATAGATACGTACAATTGGGAATCAATATCTACTCTATGGATCGAACGGGAAGTTGCCTGAGAACTATTAACAGATATTATTAATAAGTATATAATTTGCATTGAAAATCATCGTCACATCTGATGAAAGTACCTTCTTACGATATCGCCAGGTTAAATTATTGGCGGTCAATTCTAGTATTTTCTAAATGAGTATGGATCACAATTTGGAGCACCACAAAGCAATGGGTTTGATAAATCACCAGAAAGCATGATTTTATTTTTTACTTTTACTTATATTACCTATAGAATTCAAAGCGTTAGATGTGGCAATCGAAATATCATTCTTGTTGTTTTATGAATTCGTTATTATTTACCCTGACGAT
>NW_020441139.1:0-3209 GCF_000699045.2 Agrilus planipennis
ACTTCAGCGATTGTCATTTTTTCACTTTGAAGAAGAAAATTCGGAAGTCATTTTATTGGTACCCCAGATAATAATTCTTTCTTCACTTGTAATTTTACAAATATTTTCACCTTGAATTTTTCACCCTGAACAAAACTTTTCAGTCTCTCAGAGTCTTTCAGCGTCTCTGTGAGCGTCTCTCAGTCTTTCACAGTTTCTCAGTTATTGCCTAGGAGTTTTTATGGATCTCTCACAATCTCTGTATGAGAGATTCGAACGATAAAATTGTTAATTCAGAGATTTGAGTCTCTCACAGAGAGACTGAATGAATAAAACTGAAAAATTGAGAGACTCGAGTCTCTCGTAGAAAGACTGGGATCTCTCAAGTATGTTGAACTTAGAAAATTTTAACCATGCCTATAGAGACACCACTTATTGAGAGATTCGAGACAGTCTCTCTCAGCGGCACCAGAGAGATTCGATGAGAGACGGAGACTCGAGTCTCGCTTTCAGAGACTCTGAGAGACTGAACATTTTTATCTCGCGTACTTACGTTTCATTTTAAATTCTGTACACAAAATACATAGCTTTAAGAAATATGGTATTGTATTGCTAAATATAGCAAAGATTCGGATTTATTTCTATATAGACATATTACAACGTTTCTTTTTTGATGAATAAATATTACAAATGGGTTCTAACTCCCCACGCTATTTCTTACATCCCGAATGTAAACACGGTCGCAGCGGTGATATAAAATTTTATCTTTTTTTCTCGTTTTTGTTACGATGCGACGAATCAGCGTTCCTCAAGTCGCAAACTGCTTGGTTTTATTTAAATTTGCTTCTTTTACATCGTAAAAATGTCGTAAACTATAATCCCTTATATGTATGTCTGGTGTTTCAAAATTTTTTTTGATCATTTAGCTATAAAATCAAACATCTGACAATCACTAGGTACTTAACTAAACACTAAATTTTCGTATTTTAATTATTGTAAAGTAGATACTCATTGTTTGGCATTATGTGGAGGATACTTTGATTACTTATTAGAAGCAGAAACTGGAATAAAGAGGAGTAGAAGAGATTAGATTACTGTTCGTATATATTTAGTTAAGTATATGTAGGACTGTTTATTTTTCGGAAAATGCGAAGATTAACTCAGAATAAGAAGGTAGAGGTGCGTGTCCTTCTAGTTTTCGGATTGATAATTCGTGACAGTTGATATAGAAAATGTCTTTCAGACACAAGCGTTGTAAATGCTTCGAATTTCTAGATATAGAGTTACTTAGAAATAGTAGACCATTTACCTTTTTGGGTATTATTACGACAGTTAATAATGTAAAATATGCAGCGATAGTAATTTTGTTGTTAGTCGATGAATGATAAACATGGTTTTCGTCGTGTTTTACCTGTAATTTTTTTGTTTGTTGGCTGAAAACGGTCATTAACACTGAGCGCTGTCATGAAGGTTGAAGTATACGTAATATAGGAGAAAATTATGTCCCATACAAGGTTAACCTATATTCGGGGTAGAAAATATCGACTTACTGTTTTTAAATGTCGTCTACAAGCACTTGTGTCTTGTACATATTGTAAAAGGTACCTACTAAAAAAGACAATAATCTAAAGTTTATACCAAAAGTCAAGAAAAAGTTATACTCTTTTTGAGATGTAGATTGGTCACGTTTTCGAGAAAATTGACTCAAGTTTGTGGCAAGAATTGATAGTGCGTGTCCAACCAGTCTTTCTACAAAAGACCTTATGACAATGATAATAGGTAGTCTTCAAAAGTTTAATAAAAAGGAGGATGGGAGCAAAACTGTCCTACCTCTGTAGGTTCCGTAATAAGCGTCGAAAAACCTATTGTAATTTATACAGGTATAAATATGATACGTATAATGAAAAATGTTCTTCTAAGGGTGTACAGGATCAACNATCGCTACAGAAAGTAAACGAAGTATAACTAATATCAAAGTAGGTATAGGTAGTATATTGCCATAATTGTAGCATTTCAAAGCGTTTGACGAGGGTCTTACATCTCAGTTGGTAATTAATTAATTAATTAATTCTATTTGGAATTTGCTGTGACTTGATTGCAAGAACTTTCTTTAGGTAGTATAAAATTTGATTATTTTTTAATTATCTTGAAGTTACCGTATTACCATTTTTCAGTAAATAAATTCGTATTTAATAAGTAAATTTTATGCATAATAAAATACCTGAATAACTCTAGAGAAGTCTCTTAAATTAAACAAATAGTGAGACTTAGATGGGGTTGGCAACAAGTTTTGTCTACTCATTTTGTAAATATCTAGAGTTGCTTGTACAATTTGTCCTATAACAGGATCAAAATCTTTAGAAAATCCCCTGAAAATTTCAACAAAAGCTAGTTACAAATAAATTTCCTATTTTTTTTTAACAATGTTACCTTGTGTCAAGATGCCACAGCATTATTTTAGAAAATATATTAATCATAACTTCGTCCTCGAATTCGTCAATACACAGGTGATTAAAATGCCTAGAAAATCGGGGGGTAACAGTTTTTCCACCCCCAATAGGCGGATTCATGGCACACATGAACTAGAAGCGTAATGTATCAATTTATAAATGTAAATCTATAATTTTTATTTACCTGGATATCAATTAGTTTCATTGGTACAATTTCTTTTAAATCATACCACATTTCATGGTCAAACCACTGACGTAATAGCTCAATCGGGGGTTGAGCACCGTATTCCTCTTTTTGAGGCATACTGGCATCATCGACAAATATCACACAACGTTTACCAATTGGAGGAGCAAACACTCCTAATATTATAGAAAGATGATATGCAATTAATAAGTAAGTAAGTAAGTAAGTAAGTAAGTAAGTAAGTAAGTAAGTAAGTAATAGGGTAAAAGAAATCAACTGTTTTAAAAAAGAAATACATAACAGCATTATTTATCTTTTTTGGGTTTTTTTCATTTATTATTAATAAATTATAGGTATGAGTAGTAATTTTTTATTAACTATGAAAAATAAGATTGACTTTGGGTCTCCTTAATTCTCTCATTCTTCATGAAATTCTTAATTAGGAAAAAGGAGTGATCTAAATTGTCTCTTACAAATTTGTATAGGTAATAAAGTGTACCTAATACGACTTATTTGCAAGTTACAATTTGTGTTTATTAGATATTTGCGTAATTGTATTCATTTCATTCAAAAAATTAGAATGTTCTTTTCCATAA
>NW_020441140.1:0-1360 GCF_000699045.2 Agrilus planipennis
TTGATGAAAAACGCATAGATACTAATGTCCTAGTAAAGGGTAATTTTAGAATAAATAAACCACAGAGAAACTATATTATACAGATCAGTTAAATTATGCGAGTAAAAGGATTTTAATTAGGATAATCTACTTCTTCAACAGGTGGGTGCTCCTGCTCCTGGAGGTCAGTATGCTCATTACAAAGAAGACCTGTACCTTTACGGTCAAAGAGCATTCAGAATGCCGCCTGACAGGCATTACAGGATGCTTCACACAGCAGGCGAAGAGAAACCACCAATTGTAGTGCTAACGGTTGTCGTAATAGAAGCTGAAGGACTGGAAGCCAAGGATGCAAATGGTAATTTTTGATTCAGAATTAATTTCATGCCGATTGCAAACTAAATGAAATTGAGTTCCGACCCTGGTAAAAAAATACGGCTCGCAACTCTGCACTCAATCAGGTGGTGATTACCGGCGTCAGTGTAGTAGTTGTTTTGTATTTTTTTGCTTATATATTGTTTATTTGTTAGATTAAGTTAAGTGTGATTCAGGGTTCATATGCTAACAATCAGCCTCTAGTAGCCGTTTATTCAATAAATGTTTAAGTCTTGTATGAAGCAGTCGATGTGCACTTCAATAACTTAATTTAACAAATACAACATCAATCATTAGTGTAGGTCAGTATATCACTGTAGAACAGTTGCTACAATAATGTGACCTGATACGTATTTACGGGTTTTAACCACATATCGCCGCTGTAGGGACGAAATCCTCGATTTTAAAGAAGGCAATCTCTGTGACAGTGTAGCAAGTTTTAAAGGAACAGTTGCTGAATCCTTATCATTTGCAGCGATTGCAAGTCTTATCTGAAACTTACTTTCAGTGGATTTGTGTGGGTGGTCCAGATTATACTTATTAACTGACTTACATTCTCCATTCAAGTATCTGCAGAGTTTTTATTGCAATACGCTGTTCGGTAGACACCTATGTTGCCAATTCACGCACAGGGCCGGCTTCGAATTGCTGAACATACAGTGTGACTATTTATTTACCCACTAGATGTGCGATGTACTGCATGTTATATTTTTTTGTTTAAATGTATAACTATTTTGGATTTGTTAGGCATAAAAGTACGAATGCTCCTGTAATTCTAGAATATCTTCTTGTTTACCTTCAGGTAAAAACTTTGTGGTTAATTTTATCCAGAAAATGTGAGGTGATTATTTCCTTATCGATTATAGTGACGTGCTTATCACGTTGAGGTTAGCTATGCCCGGGTTCGTTTCAGCAAGTAGATATCCACACAAGTGGACCTTGTTGGAGCATACGTAATCCTAAAATGTAGCATCGTACTACAGATGGCGTTTACCGCGCCATTTGT
>NW_020441140.1:3675-6669 GCF_000699045.2 Agrilus planipennis
TGTACATTATAAAAAAAAAGGCATGCTAAAAATTTTTTTGAAATAAAGAAAAACAGAAATTGGTTGACTGCATGTACATTTGTTGTAGAATTCGTAAACATTTATCTATATAATTTATACTTTTTAATGAGAAATGTTAAGAATGTATTTGTCTTGTTCTGATATTTATTTCGGATGTTCAGTTGTTGAGGTGTTTCTAAAGAGGTAGACTCTTGAGGAAGTTAATTATAACTTATTACTTTAATACTTATACAAATAAAAATCTAATTTATAAGCAGTTAAAACGTATAACGAGATTCTAAGATTAATTCAAATTAATGACGAACAGTAAGACCTTAATGAGAATTTATTTTTAGAAGCATTAATTAATTTAGGATGCCTTTTAATATAAATAACTCTTTTATTCTTCAAACTAATATTTGAAATCGGAAGATAATGTAGAAGCCGCTAAAAATGTTATTATTAGAACAGCAAATTCAACTTTCTTTCTCCAACGCGTTGCTGCGAATTACAAGTCTTTTTTATTTAAGTCTGTTACTGCGTAATTTATGGTTATTAGTATAATTAACCGCCAATACTAATCACCAAAACTTTGTGAATTAACTGTCTAAATTTATATTCTCACAAAAGAATTTCCTTAACGAAGAGAAAATATCAACGGATTATTCCCATGGTTTTAATCCTATCAGTGAAATTCCAAGAGAAATGTTTCTTCCTTGTGCAAAAGTTATTTACTACAACTACACTAAAAATAAGTAGAAATTTGTAAATTTGAATCGGCTCTCGCGTGGACCAAGAGTACAACCAACCGACCAACCGTCGGTGAAAGAATTTTTGCTCTATCTTTAATAGTTCGCCAGATATGTTCTCCTAAACATTTAATTCTCCATTTTAAAAATAACACTTGGCCAAAACTTCCGACAGCCGTAACTCTGTAAGGGAATATCGTAAGGGGGCACTTTCGATCTCGACGTAATGCACAGTGTCTCCAAAAAAATTTGATAACACTCCCATAGAAATTGGACTATTTAATCGGAAAATATGAGCCATACCGTGGACTCAGAAAAACGCTAAAACGAAAAAGTAAGGTAAATTACCTGAATTCGGTTGGCGTTAGCGCAGGGCGGGAATGTCACAGGTCAATGCGGTTATTATTAAAAACTTTCTCCATACATTGGGCTTCAAACCACCTATGTTTCGAACGCCTCGGACGTCGAGGTGAGGAGCTACGAATTCTTAACCGCGGCCATGTTACTGAGCGCAAAATTTTAAAATTTGACCTTTTGTAGCCTGNCTTGAGGAAGTTAATTATAACTTATTACTTTAATACTTATACAAATAAAAATCTAATTTATAAGCAGTTAAAACGTATAACGAGATTCTAAGATTAATTCAAATTAATGACGAACAGTAAGACCTTAATGAGAATTTATTTTTAGAAGCATTAATTAATTTAGGATGCCTTTTAATATAAATAACTCTTTTATTCTTCAAACTAATATTTGAAATCGGAAGATAATGTAGAAGCCGCTAAAAATGTTATTATTAGAACAGCAAATTCAACTTTCTTTCTCCAACGCGTTGCTGCGAATTACAAGTCTTTTTTATTTAAGTCTGTTACTGCGTAATTTATGGTTATTAGTATAATTAACCGCCAATACTAATCACCAAAACTTTGTGAATTAACTGTCTAAATTTATATTCTCACAAAAGAATTTCCTTAACGAAGAGAAAATATCAACGGATTATTCCCATGGTTTTAATCCTATCAGTGAAATTCCAAGAGAAATGTTTCTTCCTTGTGCAAAAGTCATTTACTACATCTACCTTAAAAATTAGTAGAAATTTATTAATTGCAATCGGCTCTCGCGCGGACCAGGAGTACACTTAGGTACGGGCCAACCGTCGGTGAAAGAATCTTTAATAGTTCGCCAGATATGTTCTCCTAAACATCTAAAACTTCCGACAGCCGTAACTCTGTAAGGGAATATCGTAGGGGGGCACTTTTGATCTCGACGTGATGCACAGTGTCTCCAAAATATTTTGATAACACTCCCATAGAAATTCAAAATTTTCAAAATTCATTTTATTATTTTTTATGGTTGGGAGTGAAACTTTGTCATAATGTAGTTGAGAGTTTTTATACCCTGTTGGAAGAAACTTAGATACATCTGAAAGCTTTAGTATTCGAAAGTTTTATTTAAACTTTCCACTCTTAAAACTCATTTTCTAATTCCAGTGACATAGACGACATAAACAGCGATTCGCTTCACTTGGACATTTGGGATCACGACGATGAAAGTTCTGTATTAGAAGCAGTCAGCAAGCTCAATGAAGTTAGAGGAGTTCGAGGACTTGGGCGATTTTTCAAACAAGTTTGCCAATCGGCGAGACAAAGTTCGCAAGACGATTTCCTAGGATGTGTCACTATCCCTTTGTCAGACATTCCATCTACAGGACTCGAAGGATGGTTCAAGTTGGAAGCGAGGTACGACTATCATACTTAAATCTTTCAAATTTTTAGAGATCGTTTTAAACCACAAAAAGTTAATGCCAATTATTACATAGGTATTAATGTAAAACTAGATTTTATTTGTCAACTGTGCACCGTCGCAAAATACTAGGATGCAAGAAAAGAAAAAGTAGGAAAAGAGCAAATGTAAAGGTTAGAAGAAGCGGATTTGAGGTTCTAGGAACTCAGATAAGTCAGCACGGCAGGAGTAATAGGAATATAAAGCAGAGGATAGCGCAGGGTTGAATCGCCTTCGATAAAAAGAAGTGCTTCTATGCTCGCGAACGAATAATTTAGAAATTCCAAAAAGATTGTTAAGGTGTATGTTTGGAGCGCGGCGCTGTACGGGTGCGGAACATGATTAGGATACCGTGGATAGAGAAGGTTAGAAATGAAGAGGTATTAGAAAGAATAGGAGAACAGCGCACTCTATGGAAGTCAATAAGAAATAGGCGAGATAGATTGGTAGGACACCTTCTTAG
>NW_020441141.1:0-493 GCF_000699045.2 Agrilus planipennis
AACGTGATAGGCACGTTACCATAATCGAATAAAATAATTCGAAGTGGTCTGTATTCTGTCGAAACTGCCAGACGCGGATCGCGATTTCGGTCTATTTGGATTTTGTCAGCGCGGATTCGTTTCAGCAAGTAGATATCCATGTACAGTGTAAACTCTTTATAACGTCACTCGATTTAACGACAAACTCTTTAAAACGTCGAAATTGCTTGACTTTGGTTGGTTTACATTGTTTTCTATACAATATTACACTCTATATAGCGTCACGCTTAATCATTAAGCAATACTTTCTAAGTTGCCGATGTAGATAAGAACTGCAGCTGTGTACGTTGTTGAAGAAAACGATCCTGTCCCTCCACCAAGCATCAAACAAGCACTTGATGCAGCGAAACTATTAAAAAAATACTTTCTATATAATCAAATTGATCCAGCAGTATCTCAAGATATGAGTAAGATACGTAACAAAATACAATTAAAATATTGGAGCAGCAAAAAA
>NW_020441141.1:1909-3530 GCF_000699045.2 Agrilus planipennis
TGTAAAACTTTAATAATTAATTGAAGATGTTACCTGAAGATACTTCTTCATATCAATAACAATCTGCATGGGTCATCACGAAGCGGTCACTCAGCAGCGGCAAATGATTTATAGACTCGACAGGAAAATCGCAGATATCAAAAAAAACATAAACAGTTACTGTTCCGTTCGCAATTAATAATGATTGTTTCAATTACTCACCCGGGGGATTTCTTCCCCCTAGCTCCCACAGGATCTGTCGTTATAACCAACTCATATTCAAGATATGTGAATTACCATTTGTCTACTTTTCTTCGACGACTAGCTAGTGTCAACCTAAAATAAGTAAAGGCTTCCCTGGACACCCAACCATCCGTAGATGTTAGCATCCCAGTGACCAGTTCGGGGGCACCTACCTATGAGGCTACCCTCTCGAACCCAATCACGTCATTCGAGTAGCCCGTAGCACCCCTTGAACTACGAGTAACCCCACTCGAAGGAACCACGGACCTTGCCGGGCAACAGTGCACTCAAAGGGGTGACACGCATGCGTTTTGCTCTCAATTAATATTCACATAATATAGTCGCTCTCGACTGTTCAGAAGCCAGTCTTTACCCTTTTATTTTCAACGTCTTACTGCTTATTCCTCGGTTTACATTTCTTTCGCTGTCGGTCTGCCCAATATCAACAATACCATTTATAAACAATTTTGGTCTCACTTGCTCATAATCATTATATACATACCAAACACCAGTATTGAAAAGGTAAACAGGTTTTATTCAGATACATATGTATAAAAGTAATAAGAATATATAAGAATATAGAAAAAAAAATATTATAGATAGGAACAAGAAGTTTACTATTCTAACACCCGATTTCTTTAGCGCACCATTCATCTTCATCATAGGGTCGTCAGTCCTAAGACTGGTTGAACATGCACCTCCACCTTTTTCTATCCTGAGTTAATCTTCGTATTTCTCTAAGACTAGCACATCCTTAAGTAGTACTGTTACTTCTGATATATCTCTAACTAGCCCTTCATGCTTGAAAAGGTGTCGTACCAATCCACCTCGCCTATTCCCATCCATAGTGTACTCCTATCCTTCTAAATACCTCCTCATTTCTAATCTTCTCTATCCACGACATCCTCATCATTCGTCTGTAACACCACTTTTCGAACGCTTCTAACCTTTTATTTTCTGCCACACCCACCGTCCACATCGCACTTGACGAAATGAAGTCAGAAGAGAGTTAAGGAGTGGAATATTAGTGCCCCAGTATTTGCCTAAGTGATCCAAGGAAACCACAGAAAAACATGAATCTTTTTCTTTTTGTTTAGATTATTCTCGAGGAGGGGAAATCTTCAAAAGACACCTCCTGGAGGGTGGAAGTGTAGGATTTTAACCGACTAAAACCCCTCCTGGAGTGGAGAGATAAACCCGAAAATTGCTCATCTCCGGGAAGGTAATGGAAAAGTTGGGAGTGTGAAGAGGATTGAGTTGAGAAAAAGGTTGAGTGTGTGTAGGGCGGAGGGGAAGATAAACTTGAACCAAACCAAAGAAATTCCTAAAGAGTGACATGATATAATATCCAGCAGTGTATCACCATCTAACGGCTATTTGCTGATATTGATGTATTTGA
>NW_020441142.1:0-2684 GCF_000699045.2 Agrilus planipennis
CGCAGTAAACGCCATCTGTAGCACGATGCTACATTTTAGGATTTCGTATGCTCCAACAAGGTCCACTTGTGTAGATATCTACTTGCTGAAAACGAATCCCGGCGTAGCCAACCTCAACGTCATAGGCACGTTAGCTTAATCGAATAAAATAATTCGAAGTTGTCTGTATTCTGTCGAGTACCTACATACTTTCTGCAATTTTTTCGTATTATTTGGCTGATTGTAGGTTAGGTTAGGTTAGGTATCTAAGAAGTATGATAAGTCAGAACGGAAGGAGTAGTAGGGATAGCCACTATAAATGTCAGTGGTGAAAATGAATTTTTTCGAAAATTACATTATTAAAGGCTACATTTTTTGTCTTTTTAATATTATACATCCATTGAAGGTAAGGTTATGATTAGTTAGTCAGGGCGACCTAAAGTGATTATAACCTAATCATCAAGGGGTGAATAACATTCACAAGAAAAAAAAATAGTAAAAAATCAAACATAAATTCTCGAATCTAGAACCTGTGATATTCTTTGTTGTTTGCTAACCGTTTATTCCATATTAAGTTACCTGTTATCCTATCCTACATATCGCAATTCAGCTGGTCGATTAAGAGAATATTTGCAAAGCGAGCTACCTTTAAAACATTCGATTGATTAAGGGCTTCTGAGAGTTTATTATGTCCGACCCTGCATTTAATTAGGTTAATTTCAGGGTGCATCTACGGTACACTGCTTTAAAATGTTTGTAAGGGTGAATTCTAAATTACCATTAAAAGAAACCGTAAAAGAACACATGCCCTTAATTTCAAAATATCTGATGCTTGATTTAATATTTCAATTACAAATTCGTTCGTCCGAATCTTCTTACTTTTTTTTTATTCTTCTATTAGCGCATAGCCGGACTTGATGATGAACCATTGTCCTAGCGACCGGCGGATGTTTTTTTCGTGTCCTCGTCGCGTTTCGATTGACACCATATCAACCATCAGGTAACATTCAACGAAACGCGCTGTTCTTTTTCGTATAGTTACCCATGGACAGCCGATCCAACACGATTTCTTTGTTGTCGCGGTTGGCCGCGCCGCGCCTTTAGCACTTTAGCCATCGAACTGTGTGGAATCAAACAATTAACGATTGGAACCGCTTTTTTTTTAGTGTACAGCACAGCACTGTATAGACCAACGAATGTTTTATACCGGGCGGCCAAGTACGGATTTTTTCACGATTATGCGATCTTTTTCGATATGTTCGAATTGTCTTGTTTTCAGGTTTCTTACCTTCAAAAAAAGGGATCACTTCATTATCCGTGTCTGTCTGTCTGTCAAAAATAACACTCATTTTCAAAATCTGTAGGGCACCGCTGGTTGGGCTTGGGCCTTCCTTAAACTGAAGAGTGAACTTTTAGGTGCAAATTGAATATTAAGGATTTAAAATAGATCTGTCTATATCACTGATTATCAAAATCTATAGAACACTTCTAGTTGATCCAGTGCTTTCAAATTTGGACTAAATGAAGATTTGTTGTCCAGGTTCGGAAGAAAAAAAACAAATATAGCAAAGTTCAAATAGGTTTTTCGGCCTGTCTGAAGTCCATCCGTCAAAAGTATCACTGGTCATCGAATCCTAAGACACGTTTAGTTGAGCTAATAAGACCTTAAAATTTGAACTGCTGAAAGATCTTATGATGCACATTGAGAAAAAAGGAACTGAAAATTATGAATTTAAAATTATGTCTGTTTGTCTGTCTGTCCGTAAAAAGCATCACTGATCTTTGGATCTTATTTTGTATTAGTTGAGCTAGGACTTTCAAATTTGGACTGAAGGAAAATTCTGTGCAAATTCAGGAAAACACTGAAATTTACGAATTTCAGATATGTCTATCAAAAATATTACTGATTTTCAAAATCTGTAGAGCACTGCTGGATGAACTAGGGCCTTTCTTAAGCTAAAGAATGAACTTTTTGTGCAAATTCAGAAAAACAATTAAAATAAAGGATTTAAAATCTGTCTGCCTATTTGATGTCCGTCAAAAGTATCACTGATCATGGAAGCCCAAGACGCACGTCTAGTTGAGCTAAGACCTTAAAATTTGGACTGCAAAAAGGTCTCATGATGCATATTGTGAAAAAAAAATGAAAGTCATGAATTTAAAATACGTCTGTTTGTCTAAGTACCTGTTTGTCAGAAGTATCACTGATCTTCGAATCTTATGGTGTACTTCTAGTTGCGCTAGGACCTTCAAGTTTGGACTGAAGGAAAATTTATTCTGTGCAAATTTAGGAAAGAAACTAAAGTTCATGAATTTCAAATATGTCTGTCTGTCTGTCTGTCTATCTGTTTGTTTGTCTGAAATATCACTGATCATCTAAATACCGGGTTTTAAGTGTTTATTATGTTACATTCCACAGCACTCACATATATTTTGTGTTGCTTTACTTAGATTATCCTGGGACACCCTGTATATGCGATTTGATGTACGCTTTAAGTTCAGCCATTGTGACGATGGTGTAACGAATAATGACGTTGGCGTAATTTGTTGATGCATCATTACGTTTAGAGAGGCTTACGAGGGTGGATTGATAAGTTTCCGGCCTAACCAAGAGATGACGCCACTAGGCCTACCTTGAGGTGACATTCTATAGTACCATCCTTGGATAGCTTGTAGCTATAGTTTCAGCCCGATCTCCTTGCTAG
>NW_020441142.1:3486-4173 GCF_000699045.2 Agrilus planipennis
TGGCGGTAAGAGATTTGCGGACAATGAAGAAGTAATCGAAGCTGTAAATGGTTATTTTGAGGAGCTTGACGAATCAGTCTATAGAGATGGCATTAATAGACTGGAACACCGCTATGAGAAATGTATCAGCCTTGGAGGAGATTATGTTGAGAAATAAAAAAAAAAAATTTTTAAAAACCTTGTTTTTCTTGGTCAGGCCGGAAACTTATCAATCCACCCTCGTATAAATATTTAAATCCGGAGCAATGCACGGACAACCCACGAAACGTTTGACGGAGAATAATTAGAAACGCAAATAAGTGACAAAACGCCACCTTAAAGTTTATGCAGAGTCACCGGGACCGTTTTTGGGTACCTATCAAACCCACTGCACGGGTATAGGTGTCAACCACGCCTGCTATTCACCATTTATTCTGCATGGGAAATAGGATGTTCAAAGTAATAACTGCATAAATAAGTCGGTACTCTTATTTTGATCAGTTAACAACAGTCAGAAAGAGATACTGTCAGGAGGTAAATGGTTACTTTAGGTTTTCTGTTTATTATTTATTTTAATTACGAGATTATAATGTGTTCCGTAAGGTATTAAAGTGATAAGAAAGGCGAGATTGAAAAACAATAACAAATCTGTTATGTAGTAAAGAAAAATAGATAAGAAATTCAAAAGGACACAAACTGATTCTGAGT
>NW_020441143.1:0-3056 GCF_000699045.2 Agrilus planipennis
TCCATTTAAATATATGGATATCTACTTGCTGAAACGAATCCCGGCGTAGCTCACCTCAACGTGATAGGCACGTTACCATAATCGAATAAAATAATAATTATAATTTCAGCAAGTAGATATCCATATATTTAAATGGACCTTGTAGGAGCATTCGTAATCCTAAAATGTAGCATTGTACTACAGATGGCGTTTACCGCGCCATTTGTGGTATTTCCTATGAAACTATATTCTCACTTCTGTGTATGAAAATGATTATATTAGTGAGGCAAAACCTGTCAATTGTGTCCAATGAAAATTGTGTGAAAATGTGACCGCTAGAAAGATAGCCCAGACAGAGCTTTAGCATCAAGTCGCTCGCGCAGATGATGCGCGACTACTGCTTACATTATGATGAGACAGAAGGAACAACCTAGTCTCTCTTTCGTATTCAGTTGACATAATTCTTCCATGAGATAAAGACCAAGCGTTTATGGAATCAAAAAATACACCCTTAGGCAGGAATAGTAAAGAATGACTCAGAGAAGAAGTTTATTTTCCCTTTAGTGCGTACCTATGTTGTTCTTATTCACACCTCAGTCAGACCCAACGGCGTGGCCTAGAGGTTTAGACCATTGCTTAGAATTCAGGAGGACGCCGGTTCGATTCCAGATCCATGTTCTTCTGTGATTTGCTTGGATCACTTGGGCAAATGCTGGGGCAGTAATATTCCACAGATAATCTTTCATTCTCTTCTGTCTTCATTTCGTCCGTCTCATCTTTCTCATCCGATCCGCTACCCACCCATTCCCATGATTCCTGAAAGAAGGCTGAAGAGGGCCTTCCGCCCTAGCTTCGGGCGTAGTCCGGAGGGAGTGCCCGCCCATCAGCATTAGTGGTTGATGTGAATGAAGCACCCAAAAGTTTTTTTCCTTAGTCAGAAAGTGAACTTTTCATGGGTAGATAATTCAGCAGTGGTATTCATTCAGAAAAAAAAAATGTAAAGTTTTCCACTTGGTCAAAGTAATTGATATATGTATTTCTAAATAAAAATGCCGTATAGTTTTGAATTGAGCAAAGCGGTTATACGAAGCTGAATGGTTAAAGTTTAAATTTTTAAGTTAATTTTCAGGATGGCAAGCTAGTGGGTCAGGACTTATGCTGTGGCTCACCAGAGCTCAACCGTGGCTACGTCCTTGCGATCGACTCAAACTATGGAAATTTCTTAATAATGTCAACATTACAAATTTCGCGAGATTATTCAACAAGCGCACATAGAATATCGGTACTTGCTGTCTAGCAACGAAGAGTTCGGTAAGGAGGGTCCACATCTGGTCCTATAAAGGATTATGTAAGAGTACGTTGTACATAACCGATGCTGTAATATTGTACACTAATCTGCCGCGACCTGTTTAATAAATAACATGAACGAAAGTCATCAGCTTAAGGTTTAAAATGTATTAGATCGCCCGCTTCTTCGCCAGGACATCTATCTATTAATGAGATTTTCGGCTGGCCGGTTGCCAAATTGAAAGGAAGCTAATTCCCGTGTAAAACAAAGTAAAAAGTATGCCTTTATCTAATTAGAAATTATCGAAAATCATTAAAACAATCGAACAATTATTTATTAAAATGACGTAACATATTCGAAAATTACAGAATTACGTTCCTATGTCTGTTCAGCGTGAATCATGAATCGGGTAACATATTGGACCCTGGAAAAGTCGTGCCCTGCTTTGCCAAATCACTTTTTAAAATAGGATATAACTATTGAACTTCAGAATGAGACATTCTGAAATATCTACAAATTTTCGCCTGATTATTCATCAATTGTTCAGAGTTGAAAATATGTCTTCAAATATAAATAAACATCTCGTTGATATTTTCAGTAGTAAATGGTACCAATAACAGCACATTTGAGCAATGAATTGTAGTGGATAAAGTGGTCAATTTTTCTGTGCAGTGCTGTACGGATTATACGCTCCTCACCGGTTAAGAGTTTGGCCGAGAGTTGTCTCCTTTCTTTTCTGGCCTAGTGGTTCTTTTCTGCTTTGCGCCGGTCAAACTGAAGGTCACATCGCTACAGAAAGTAAACGAAGTATACATCCTAATCCAAAATTCTGTGTGTACATTCGATCGCGCTTCCGAATATTGTAGTTTTGTAATTCCCCACTATGACAATGCTAGGAGGCGCTGCCGCTACGATATATCTTTAATTCATAGACGTCATACACTAATGCCAACCTCATTTCGCTGCATATTTTACTGAAGTGAAACGACTGATTACGAATGCTCTGAAAATTAGTTTGATAACAAAAGTAAATGAAAAATGTTAATGTGAGTTCAATTGTCAGAAATATTTTACAATATCGGGGTGATACCATCACGAGTAGACCCTAAAACTAACCTAAAATGATAAATACTTTGAATCACGATAAATTCTGTTATGTATGTCTGCTTCTGTTATAATTTATAATTGTTGTGCAAAACTGCACTGATCAGGTATCTATTACATACATGGCAGTTAATCGTAGGTGAAACACTGAAAATAAATTCATATCAGGGATCTTTTCATTATCTAATGTCGTGCGATGTACACCTAGTTATACCTAGTGATTGAAGTTCATGTATTACAAAAATGTGTAGTAATTCGCCGCATATGACCAAGAAAATGGATAATGCGTTTATGCCGGTATCTCACGAACACGGTCGTAATCATAAAAAGCAAGGGATTCATTTTGACAGCTGCATGTGCATATACTAATTTAATTTTGTCGATTTCCATTCTGTTAACGGAATTCCAGCGGTAAAGGTAAAAAGTGATTCCTACAAGTACTAAAACCACAAAATAGAAAAGAAATAAATAAAACTATGAGACCACAAAATAATTCGCGGATCGCGATTTCGATCATTTTGGATCTCATCAGCGCGTCGCAGACAGCTCCGACAGAACACAGACCAACTTTTACCTGCTGTCTTAACAGCGCGTTTTAGAAAATACCACAACTGGCGCGGTAAACGCCATCTGTAGTACGATGCTACATTTTAGGATTACGTATGCTCCAACAAGGTCCATTTAA
>NW_020441144.1:0-3579 GCF_000699045.2 Agrilus planipennis
TTTAATTTTTTTGTTAAAAAAAAATCTAAAACCATCCTTCAGTGCACGTTCTGAAAACCTTCAGAAAATGTTCATAATGTTAGAGAAGGGATGATGGACGAATGATATTGTGATGATACACACCTTTCATCATCATAAGGTCGTCAGTCGTAAGACTGGTTGAACACGTACCTCCACTCTTTCTTATCCTGAGCTAATCTTCGCATTTGCCTAAAATAGAACAACAGTAATCTAATCTAGGTCTACCTCTACCCCTCCTAACTCCCGTTTCTGCCTCCAATATGTCTCTGACTAGACCTTCATGCCTCAGGTATCCCCCCAACCTATCTCGACTATTTCTTATTGACTTTCATAGAGTTCTCTGTTCTCCTACTCTTTCTAATACCTCACACACTACATTTCGAACGCTTCTAACCTTTTCTACTACTTGGCCACTTTTTTCATCTCCTATCTCTATATTCGCTCTTTCCCTACGTTTTCTTCCCTTGCATACCAGTATTTTTGTTTTAGTTTTATTGATTTTCATACACTACCATTTTGTTAATACCGCTTCCATTTTGTTTAAAGCCATCTCTAACTCCTCCTTGCTAGATGCTAATACTGGTATATCATCTGCAAATCTAAACATACTAATCTTTTGCTCCTGTATATCTATCCCTACAGTTGCACTGTCTTTAATGATGTTGATCGCGTCTTCGATGTATAGATTAAAAAATAGGGGTGATGGTGTGCATCCCTGTCTGACTCCCTTCCTAATATTTACTTCTCTACCTTTACGCTTAGAAAATTGCACCATGCTAGGTATCTGTTGTATGCATTGCATATGGCGCAAAAAAGGTCATCCATTATCTTAATTCTTCTTGTGTCCGAAGGGGAAAACATCGATTAAAAAAAATCTCTTAAGACGCAAGATACATTAGCGAATTCTCAATCCATTTATAACCCATAAAGGCCCCAAAATTAAATTCCAATTTACTGAACCCGCCCAGCGGGAACCTCACTTCTTTTTTAACCATCAATAATATCATTAACGTGCTTCGGTTAAATAAAAAAAGAATTACAGGTTAAAAATTGTCCCGCTAATAGCACTCTAACAAAATAATGAGCAATCTAAAACAATTTTCTTATTCTATCATCTTTGGAAGTCATTGCTCTGAACGATCAATCATACTTAAATATCTACTAGGTACACACTGAAATTATTCGTTATTAAAAACGTCAAATTTTGTTGTGCGAAGCAAAGATTGATTCTGGAATTTCGTAGGCTTACACGGGTGAAGTTTACCATTTTGACTTTGCACAGAGTCATTTAGATTGTAGACTGTTTCAAAATCTACAAGAAGAGCCTTCAAAACGAAACGTGAACAGACCCCATGGCGAAGTCTAATCTCAAAATTTTAAAGATTTTCCTTCTATACATCTAATTGAAATTTGAAACTTGTCATCATCATAAGGTCATCAGTCCTAAGACTGGTTGAACACGTACCTCCACTCTTTCCTATCCTGAGCTAAACTTCGCATTTCCATAAAACTAGAACAGCCCACATCCTTAACTATTTGCGAACAGTAATCTAATCTAGGTCTACCTCTACCCCTCCTAACTCCTGTTTCTGCCTCTAATATGTCTCTGACTAGACCTTCATGAGTGAGAAGCTGTCCTACCAACCTATCTCGCCTATTTTTTATTGACTTACATAGTCCCCTGTTCTCCTATTCTTTCCAATACCTCTTCATTTCTAACCTTTTCTACCCACGATATCCTCATCATCGGCCTATAACACCACATTTTGAACGCTTCTAACCTTTTCTTTTCCGCCGCGCCCACCGTCCATGTTTCGCACCCGTACAATGCCGTGCTCCAAACATAAACCTTTAACAACCTTTTTAGAATTTCTAAATTAACCGTTCGCGAGCATAGAAATTACTTCTTTTTATTAAAGGCGACACGACCCTGCGCTATCCTCTGCTTTATATCCCTACTACTCCTTCCATCCTGACTTATCTGACTTCCTAGGTATCTAAAATCAGCCACTTCTTCTAATTTTTCGTCTCCTATCTTTATATTCGCTCTTTCCCTACTTTTTCTTCCCTTGCATATCAGTATTTTAGTTTTACTTTTATTTATTTTCATACAGTNAGACAAAGTGAAAAAGGATAACCCAGTAACAGTAAGCGATGCAGCAGTTAGAGGTTTCGAGGTACGAAAAAAATAAGGGCCAGCTTGGAATTACATCTTTACACAAACGTCTTTGCTTTCCTAAATTTCCGAGAATGTTGAACTTTTTTTAAAGTTCGATGCTCAAATTCTGTTTCGACTGCATCTCTTTCTGTTACACATTAATTGGTGTAATGTTATTCCTTTTTCTTTATTAGTGACCCCTGCAATTGATACCTAACATCTCTTTTCTATGTTCCGATATTCCCTATAACGCCTGTCGTGAGTTAAAGTGGGCGTTCTGTCAACAACCCTTCGTCTAGTAAGTAAATTGAAAGGTGAAAGTACAGTAAAAGCTCTTTATTCGCGGGGTATAAATATGGAATGATAATTAGTATGGAATCATAGGGGATACGATCTAAAGTTCCAAAATAAAGCCAATCAAAAATCAATTTATTGAGAAATTCGCAATTGAAATTAATCATTATAATCAGCTTTAGACAAGGGTTTAAAAAATTTAGTGATTGTTTCTTGTTTTTAATTTTGAATTAGTCCACTCGGTTACATGTATTATAAAGATCGCCTCGGCACGAGCCTACAGTACATACTCAAAAGATGCCGATACATTAAGGAGATTCAGTAGTACATGCGCCGTAGAGTAAAAACATGTTTATCGGTTCTAGATATCATGAGTTTAATATTTGGAATAGAGGTTTGAAATTTTGTAGTAAGACAGATAAAGCTTTGTTCTAGCGCCTGTCGAAGGCCACTTTTTTATTTCTATTGAAAATACGTGTCCTACAAGAAGTATCAACTTTAAGCACTTCTAAAAGCTTTTAATGACCAAATTATTGAAAATCAAAAACGTACCGAGTTAGTGTGAACCTTTGTCTGTTACCATACACTAAAATCACATATTTATCTAGCAGCGTTAAATCACAATGTTTAGAATAGAAAAATTCGAGTAACTACAAGACAGCTCCGCTCCTCACTATCTACCATCTATCAGTAAGGAAAAACAAATGTACAAAAGCGTACCCAATGAAATGAATTACACTTCTCAATAACCCAACTATTTCTGTTTCTTTTATAAAAACTGCAAAGATAAATAAATTGCTTGCACAAAATTGAAACATCAATTTATTTTAAACGAGTTAACCCAGTGTATTGAACACAAACAAGTAAATTTCTCAAACAAGAGGTTTTATTAAATTTTCCAAACAAGGCTGTAATTAGGATAATGATCATGTACTGTCAATGTTGATAAAGTTCTGATTAAGTTATTACATGTAACCACGAGTTTCATATTCTTTAACCTGAAGCCAAAGTGGATGAAAACGATGATTATATAGGTATTAAGGTATCCAGCAAAGGCAACAAACCTGCTCGTTATGTAGAGAGTAAGATGATTTCTTAATTTTAAT
>NW_020441145.1:0-2457 GCF_000699045.2 Agrilus planipennis
GAAGAGAAGCAATAAAAAGTGTCGGCCTCATTGATATTACGGGTTCCATTTTCAGTTGAACGATTTAGAGTTTTAAAGGAAACATTTATTTTCAAGGTGTTTATTTCATATCTATAATTTAAAATCTATTTATTATATGTTTTTCTTTGATCACTTCAAATTATCGAAGAAATCGGTGTCATCATTGTGAACTAACCGAAAATGCCGGCGTTTTTGCAGGCGGACATAAATCAACGTTATACGAGAGAAGTCGTTAATCAAGAAGGGAGATGTATAGGTAAGCATTGTTGGGATGTGAACCTGTGGTATATCCCTGTAGTGTCGAAGTACCCACCACAGTTGAATTTTTCGAAGTACTTGACCACAGAGGTTTTAATGTTTACTTTAGAACCTCGAAAAGAACCCATTAGGTGGTGGGTAGTCGCATGCTCTAACTGCAGTTATGTTTTATATGTTTTGTTCGTTGCTAAACGTTTCTTAATTACTTATGAAGAAGCTGTTCAATTAAGTTTACCATATCAATCAAGAAATACATCTCGTAAGAAGGAGATGGTGTTTGTAAGATTGATTTAAAACAATAAATTAATTAAAAATTATCTGCTAACTATCACCAAGCTTCGATTTTTATTGGATACCATCAGCATTTTACTGAACTAGACCCGGATATTTCGTAATCCAACTCTTAGTGCGAGTATTTTGGGTAAGTTCTTAGGAGAAGGGTAATTGATGGCATTCGTATCGCGATGGTAACTGAATCAATCCCCACATTACGGGAAGCCCCCATCATTGATAACGGTCCTGGGAGGTTTCTTTAGAGTAGGTATTCATTTTATTATCTTTGGCATCCCCATTTTTTCTGCGAGGCTTTCACGCAATAATCTCAAGTTACATATATCGTTGCGAACGATTAACCTACTTTTGGAAATTCATTGTGATGGTACGCTATATGGTAGGATCTAATACTACATTCCTGTGAATACGACTTATAATAAAAAAAAATTTCTGATTTTGTGATATCTACAATTATTCCAACCGAATCAGACAAATATGTACCTACCCGAACATAGAAAGCATATGTTAAGTACCTTTTCTTTTGCAAATTAAAACTGATTAGATACAAAATTAATTTCATGCCACTGCAGTAAAAATTCATATATATGCATTTAGTGAGCTCATTAATCCTTGTTCGTAATCCAACTCGTTATTATTTTTAAGAAGCAGAGATAACTCTTTTCAAAGAGCCTTTGCCTGTTCTTGCAGGAACTATAATTAAAGTTTTAATAAATGGGTAACTAAAGAATCACATAAAACCTCTTTAGCGACAGCAAGCATGAAGCTAGTAAAATTGTAAAAACATTCTAATTACATTTTTCGAAATTCTTTTACTAATACGTCAAATGCAAAAATTATTCATTATTCTTTAATTCTTTAAAGATGAGAATGAGATAATAATAAAACTGAACTTGAAGTTGCTTATGAGGATTACAGAAAATTCCCAAATATTAGACAAACAAAAACTAATAAGTATACTTCGTTTAGTTTCTCTAGCAATGTAACCTTCAGCTTGACTGGCGCAAAGTAGAAAAGAACAGCACTAGGCCAGAAAAGGAAGGAGACAACTCTCGGACAAACTCTTAACTAAAATTACATTGCTCAAATGTGCTGTTATTGGTATCGATTACTACTGAAAATATCAACGGCATGTTTATTTATATTTGAAGACATAATAAAGGCTTTAACGCTTGTTTTCGACTCGCACTACTGTTCATGATTGAACAAAACTTTTGGCAGGTACTGTATGAAAAAGTGTGTTTAATGAACAAGAGTCGAGAGTATAATGAGCTTTTTTCTCCCTACCTACGATTTTGCCAGTGCGCATCCAAGAAATTGGAAGAGGCACATCGGTAGAGAGAGTAAACGAAGTATACAAAAGTTTAAAAATCGCCGACTTCCACAATTCTTAGCAATTTTAGGAGTAATATAACAAAGAAACAAACAGATAGATAGATAGATAGATATACATTGAGGTAACTTCGCAGAAACCGTACTGTGAAATTTAAACATGGAAAGTTAAAGAGAGAGTAAAACAGGTGAGCAATTTTTGCAATTCGAAATTTTGCTTCTGGAAGTCCATAAATTACAAGTTATCTCCTGGAAGCACTTAACTACGGTCAATAAATAACGTGAGAGAACTTGCCTTCGGACAAAAGAATTCAACACCTCGCGAAATGTGGAATCGCTAGCTATAAGTGATAGAGAACCGGAGGTACATAGACCGAATTCCAGACAAAAAGTTCATCTTCCCTCAGTTCTCCATTTATTTTCGGACTAGCGTAAATAAAAATGAGAAATCAGGTCTAATCCTCTAAATAAGCGTTATTATTTTTATCAAGAATCTCACCGATAAATTATCTAAAGCCGTTAATTAAGATTAAGACATCAAAAGCAGGATACAAA
>NW_020441145.1:2644-3691 GCF_000699045.2 Agrilus planipennis
AAAAGATCGAAATCGCGATCCGCGTCTGGCAGTTTCGACAGAATACAGACCACTTCGAATTATTTTATTCGATTATGGTAACGTGCCTATCACGTTGAGGTTAGCTACGCCGGGATTCGTTTCAGAAAGTAGATATCCATATATTTATATGGACCTTGTTGGAGCATACGTAATCCTAAAATGTAGCATCGTACTACAGATGGCGTTCACCGCACCATTTGTAGTATTTTCTACTATCTACTTAGAAAAGCACAAAAGTGAAAATTTGAATCTTTCCATAACTACTATAGTAACTGCTATTTTCTTGATATTTTAAACAATTCATCAACATCATAGGATGTAGATTGCGATTTCGAACTTATTAAGCAGCATCAGCACATCCTAAGTAATAAATGTTTACAGGGAGTACTATTTTTTCTTTAATTTACCACACGCCCGACTCTATTTTAGACAGGCAATTTGACAGGAAATATATAAGGGCAAAGTTTATTTTGGAAATCCGCTTGTAAAATCTAATTTTTCAAGAAAGTCGTTATAATACACAAAACCGAGGACACAAGTCTCGTTAACTTTTACGAGGAAACTTAGGACATCCGAGCCTATTGTTAAACTTCTCACTGCGGAAGTAATTTCTAGAGGTGACAGTAAAGGATCCTTTTCATCAAACTTAAATGCAACCATAAATGTAAAATTTGGAAAGAGATTTATAAGACGGTTATTACATCACCCGTTTATACGTACCCGTTATGAAGACGCTTCCAACTACAAATCTAACAGAGAGGATACTGTTTAAACAACCGTTAAAGTTTAATGAACACGGCGTGAAATTTATTTCTGGAACTGAATAGTCCTATGAAATTTTATAAATTAGCCTCCTGAAATATACTGATTAAAAATTTGATTACCAATTTAATTTTTACTGTAGGTAACTAGTAAATCGCTCAATTAAACTATTCGCTGCTTGCAAACGGGTCATGGGACAGAGCTCTTTGATATTAAATTTGAAATAACCAATCAAATCACGAAATAAAATCTACAGTATGGCGT
>NW_020441146.1:0-3045 GCF_000699045.2 Agrilus planipennis
GGTTATTTTATTAATAAACATTAAAATACAGTTCGAGTTTTATTTCGAACGAAAGAAGTGGCACGGCAGTGCAAAAACGTAAAAAACAATAGTACATACTTACTATTTTATGAAAATGTTTCACCAAGTCAGTTCAGTTTGACAAGTCGATATTCTTTATCGTAAAAGGACCAACACACCATTGAATCCACAAAAATTACAAAATTTAACGCTTCGGTAAACCCTATCTAAAATTATCACGTATATTCGTAAGAGTTTTGTCGTAACTCTCTTCAGCGTGCTGATAAAATCCAAAGAAATTGAAATGGCGATCTCCGTCTGACGGTTTCGATAGGTTATAAATTAAGAACTTTCGATACCCAAAATGCTGTAATTTGAATATCGTTCCAAATATCAAGTAAGTTTTGAATTGATTTTGTGTTCCTAACTTCGTTAAACTCGGTTACAGCTAAATGAAAAAAAAGGTGTAATAACAAACTATTCACTCAACAAAAAACAGACAAGGGTGTAATAATAATTTACAATTTAACAAACTACAACATCCTCGACGTCCTTGATGTCGTCCAATCCACAGCATCAAGGCTTGCTACAGGAGCTTCTGCTCAACTCCAATTAAAATTAATCATATCTTGAAGATATTTCTGTGAATCAGTGATATGAGTATTCAGCATTTTACAGTTCACAACATAAAAGTTTTGTTGAATGTAATCTACAATAAAATATTTAGTTTATGAACACTATATTATGTATTTTACTACGCTTTGACTTTACTATGGGTCCCGCTTCTTCTTTTATCTCCTCTTCACAATCCTTAGCTTTTGCTTCGCTATGGTCTGACAAAATATGAGAACAGTGCGGCCTCGCTACTCATGGTACATAGAAAGTAACACTAGTCGATTTCAAATCACACCATGGTTGAAGATAATAATAGCGAATGTAAAATTGTGTGTTCTGCCTTTGCGCGCCTAACACTTGCAATGAGTGTTCAAAGAGGAAAACATACTCTAATGTCGATCTAGGAAGTAAGAAAAGTCAGGACGGATGGAGTAGTAGAGATATAAAACAGAGGATAGTGCAGAGTCGAGTCCCCCTTCAATAAGAAGAAATCACTTCTATGCTCGCGAACGGTTAATATAGAAATTTGAAAAAGATTATTAAATGTGTGTTTGGACCGCGGCGCTGTATGGGTGCGAAACATAGACAGTGGGCGCGACGGGAAAGAAAAGGTTAGAAGCGTTCGAAATGTGGTGTTACAGGCGAATGATGAAGATAATGTGGATAGAAAAGGTTAGAAATGAAAAGGTATTGGAAAGAATGGGAAGAAGAAAGAAGAAATGTGGTGTTACAGGCGAATGATGAGAATACCGTGGATAGAGAAGGTTAGATTAGACGACGAGGTATTAGAAGGAATATGAGAATATGGGATTCTATGGAAGTCAATAAGAAATAGGTGAGATAGGTTGGTAGAGACATATTAGAGGCAGAAACAGGAGTTAAGAGGAGTAGAGGTAGATTTAGATTAGATTACTGTTCACAACTAGTTAAGGATTGGAATGTTCCAATTTTAGGGAAATGCGAAGATTAGCTTAAGACAAGAAGGAGTGGAGGTGCGTGTCTAAACAGTCTTAGGACTGATAACCTTATGATGATGAAGAATGTCGATCAGTGGAAACATGAATCACCCACTTCAAAAAAAAAATATTATATTTTCACCAAGACATTAGATTATACGACAAAATATAAATGTGTAACAGTGATGTAGTTAATAGACTATTGAATAAAAAAAATTTTTCCACCTTAATAATATTGGTTTGTACTATTTAATATAGACAGTGGCCTACTTTTGCGTTTCAAGGATGATAAAGTACTTAGATGATAAACCGCCTAGTTCGTTTTTTTCGAATTCACCTCGTATTAATGGTTCCCATTAACTACATAATTGTTCAAATACATAAACTGTTATAATGTTGCAGAAGCTGTGATAAATTAAATTACATTTGTATTCACGGCTATCAGTCACCTGCTGTTGTCTGAACAGCAGCAATCTATCGTGGCTGTAATTTACGTGGCCGAAAAGAAGTTAAAAGTTATACAAAAAGTGTAAAAATGTTGACAGGTTGGCAGCTAGCACTTTCTAAATGTAAGTAAAATCGATTACTATATCACTGCACCCTGTAGTTATTTGATTGTAAATTTTTAATATATGAAAAATTAAAATGAAGAAGTTTAACGAAGGCAAATTTTGCAACTAATAAAGTCGAAATAATTGGTAGGATGCAGTTGCATCTCTAGTACATTAAATTTAAACGTAAGAATTTCTGAAGATATCAAAAGTTATAAATATTTTTGTAGCTATTTTGTTGACAAGAAAATAATCTTCTAAAAATGATTAGTAAATACATAGGTGCTGCTTTTTGGCGTTTATAAAAATGTCTTGAAACATTAAAAGTTTACTCATTCAAAAAAACAATTTTATGTTTTTTCCGATTTAAATCATAATAGTGAAGTTTCATGCAGTGTTCCTTCTTGTTTCAACTTCCTTGTTTTCGTTACCACAATCCTTCAGAAGTAAAGTAAACCGTTAGGATTGTAATACCTATTGATAGTGACAAAATTGGTTCATCAAAATTATTAGATTGATGATGAGGATATCGTGGATATAGAAAGTTAGAAATGAAGAGGTATTAGAAAGAATAGGCGAACATAGGACTCTATGGAAGTCAATAAGAAATAGGCGAGATAGGTTGATAGGACACCTTATCAGGGATGAAGGTCTAGTCTAGAGACATATTAGAGGCAAGAACGGGAGTTAAGAGGTATAGAGGTAGATCTAGATTAGATTACTGTTCGCAAATAGTTAAGGATGTGGGATGTTCTAGTTTCAGGGAAATGCGAAGATTAGCTCAGGATAGGAAAGAGTGGAGGTGCGGGTTAAACCAGTGTTGGGACTGACGATCTCATGATGATGATGTAGCATCAATATAATATTTTTTGTATGAAAAGCAGATAGATTAGAATAGATCTAAGAATATAATAATCAACAGA
>NW_020441147.1:0-3044 GCF_000699045.2 Agrilus planipennis
TTTTAGCGAAAGAAGTTAGATTGTAAAATGAAAACTTGAAGAAACTTTGTAGGTGTGCTAGTTGCAATAATAGTTTCGTGATCAAAGGGTAGTAAGTCCGAAGACTGGTTGGACACGTATTTCCCTAAAACATCCCTAACTATTTATAGGCTGTAATTTAATTTAGGTCTACAACTGTCCATCTTTAATCCTGTTTCTACTTCTAATGTCTTTTACTAAATCTTTATGTTACAGAAGGTGTCCCAACATCCCATCTCTTTTTTTTTAAATTGACCCCTATCTTTTTCTCTTTTTAATATGTCTTCATTCCTAACCCTACTTATCCGAGGGATTGTCATTACCCGTCTATAAGACCAAACACCTCTCTCTAACCTTTTCCTTTCCGTCATACACTATTAATAACCTCTTGTGAATTTTTAAATTAGTCTATCGCGAATGAAGTGATTTGCTTTTGTTAAAGGTACTACCGTTTGTTTTTTTATGTCTGCCTCTCTTTCTATACTAAATATTGAACTGTTACATCATCCGCAAATATTTAATTACAATTTTCAAAGTTAAACGAACTGGGTATTATCCTTGCAGCGAAGAAGCGTGACCTAATTTTAACATTCATCGCACCAGTTCGATTCCAGATCACCCTTTATTACCTTAGGTTATTTATGCAGATTTACAGACACTATTTCAGTTATCTTATGTCTTAGTTTCGTCCGTCTCATCTGTCTCACTCAAACCATAACTCATCCGTTCCATAATTTTTAAAAGAATGCTGAAGAGGGCTTTCACATCTGTTGGTTTCGATAAGTTTCTAAACAAGAACCTAATAACGGTTTTTCATCAATTCGTTCGCGTGCTTATTGAATCTGTTTAAAAGATACCCTTTGTAAGGACCTTATAAATTATTATGAATTAACACAATTACAAGATTTTTGAATTTATACGTATTTTTTAACGAACTGACAGACAAACTGCTTCATTCCGAAATGAAGTGAATAAAACACAGATTTCAATAACCAAACCAAATCTGATATTGTTCCATGGTACAATTCATAATGAGTAATTTTCTATACCTGATGCTATTCCACACTCTAGTGTGATTCTAATTTTCCCTAATTTTATCGATATCGATTAAAATTAAAGCAAACATTATTATACGACGTTAGGTACATCCTTTACATACGCTGACCTCTCACTGAGTCCACCCGCAAAATTCGTAGAATAACATTTCTTCTAAAATATGAAATAGAGATTATCCTATATTATAATCATCATGAGGTCGTTTAGTCTCAAGATTGGTTGGACACGTACTTCCACTTTCCCTATCGTGATCTAATCTCCGCATTTTCCTAAAACCAGAACATCCCNGGGATTTTCCGAAAAATTACTGCCTAATATTGGGAATTATCGTTGTATTATTAAGCTGCAGTCATATTTGTGAATATTATTAATGCTATCATCTTATTCACATACTTGAAGTTCGAAACATAATTTAATATTTTTGGATTATTTTATGAATTATTCATTACGAGAAGTTCAAAAATTATTTCAAATTTCAAGCAACTATAAACACCGAAATTAATTAACAGCGACTAAACGAACAGTCATATAATGTACGGTTTATAGTATTGAATTAACTGTAAGGATGAATAATTAATAGACTTCTTTGTACTGCCACTGTAGTACGTTTTCTCTTTCAATTTTCAGAAATAACAAGATGGTTTTTCTTTGGGTGATTCTTCTTACAGTGATTACCTTTCCTTCAACACTTTCACTTAATGGAAACAATGTTTGTGAAATCCGAGAAAAGTAAGTATTACATTCACAATTTTTCCATTTCTGAATCCTAGATTACACAGATATATGTATGTAGTCATATAAATGAAATTAATAAATTATGATTTCTGGAAATAACAGAATTGCACTTTAGAAGAGACTAGATTACAGAAATTTTTTAGCGAAAGAAGTTAGATTGTAAAATGAAAACTTAAAGAAACTGTATAGGTGTGTTAGTTGCAATAGTAGATTCGTGATCAAAAGATAGTAAGTCGGAAAACTGGTTGGACACGTATTTCCCTAAAACATCCCTAACTATTTCATCATCATCATCATAAGGTCGTTAGTCGCTTAGGTTGGTCTTAACTGGTTGGACACGTACCTCCACTCATTCCTATCCTGAGCTAATCTTCGTATTTCCCTATAACTAGAGCAACCCACATCCTTACCCTAGACAAAAATTATAAGTCTCTCTTCATTTCTCTCAGAGTCTTTCAGCGTCTCTAAGAGCGTCTCTCATAGTCATTCACAGTCTCTCAGTTATTGCCTAGGTGTTTTTATGGATCTTTCACAGTCTCTGTATGAGAGACTCGAACGAGAAAATTGTTAATTCAGAGATTCGAGTCTCTTACAGAGAATAAACTTAGTGCACCGATAATGTGTCGTTTTTTGTTTTTATATCAAAATACTTCAAATTTTGTAAAAGTTATTTGAAATGCAAAAGGATCGATCGAGAAAAATTTACTATTCATGCATTGGAACGATGTCCCAACATAAAGCCCAGAGCATTTCCCTTCCAAATCAGAATATTCTCAACTAATAGACGTCGCATCGGTACACAAAGTCGGTGATGTGTCGCAATGTTCGTGGTTTGCAATCTACAGATACATACTATAAATCCTCAAATAGATTATAGACCGAAACCAGTCTCACCTAATCATGAGAACTTTTCGTAAAAGTTATATGCAAACTTTTCTTAGTTTCTTAAATTAAAATATGACGATCTATCAAAGGTGTACTATACTACTACTATTTCGGTTATTCGTCTATTTCTTAAGCAAGGATCAGACGATAAAAGATACAAGCATATTATTAAAATAAATGATTAATGAAGGTCTTCCTGTATGTTTTAAATGAGGCGTTATATTCTCTGAGTGTTTTAAATATTAGGTTTAGTACGTTTACATGTTTTAATATCCTCACTACTAAATAGCCCATCCACCACCCTCGTTAGCAGGTAGTATTTAAAGATTAATAAATGAAAAATGAAAAGA
>NW_020441148.1:0-3050 GCF_000699045.2 Agrilus planipennis
AAAATTTTTAATTCCACTTTAGGTAGGAATATACTTACTAAAGCTGGCGTTTACCCCGCTGTTTGTTGTAATTTGACATAGATTGTATTTTGTGATAAACTGAAACGAGATAGTGTCTTGTTGATTGGGACTGAGCTGCTGACAGATGACAATTTTTAATAGTATTTTCATTAGCAAAGAGATATACAGGGTGACACAAAAAGTACGCAATATGCTCATTGCGGTTAAACTGTTAGTTTAATCGGAAAGTTTTTGAGACAAAACGTGTTCCCTATTCTAATACAAGATCGTCTGTCTGATACAAAACTGATTTCCTATACAGAGTGTTCAAAGATAAAAAAAAAAAGGTTACTTTAAATGGCAGCCATGTACCTACCCATAACAATTATAACACTCTGTATGCATAACTTTAATAATTTATCAAATCGTTGTTAAATATTGGTGAGGAAATGAGTAGACAATTATTTACTGTATTTCATAGTTACCATTATTAATATTAGATAAAATTGCAATTAACATAATAGATAATGTCCAGACTTTCTAAATGTTTGAAGATGATAATCACGATTCTCTTGAGAAACACAAATAATGGTAATAATTTCTATTATGAATTGTTAACATAAGAAAGTGAACTTTGCCAAAATACGTCACAAATCTAACTAATAAATTNCTTTGCCACAGGCGGCGGGCTCTGTTTTTCCTCTTAAGGAGGGCTAGAATGTCTGCGGGGAGGTTTTCTTCTGGGATGGACGTAGGCCGGGTGGTCGTGGAGTGTTCGGTGGTGCTGGTAATCCCGTTTGAAAGCGTGGGATTTTTGACGCCATCAGCGGTAACAGAAGGTGGTTCTGATTGGGACTGAGTCTGGGAGTTATGGGCGATAGAAGAAGTGTCAGATACTGTGTCTTGGCACATGGGAGATGAAGATGCGTTGTCGGGGTGCTGACGGATAAATTCCCGTAATATGGCGATTTTGGACCGAATCTCGCTCGCCAAGGTTACAATTTCCGCAAAGGAGAGTCCCTCCAAGAAAGCGGGGCTCTTGGGGGTAGCCATTTCCAAAATGGCTTGCAAAATGGAGCTAAAATTACTCCTGTGGGTCGTACTGTACGTAAGAAAGAAAAGGAAAAGGTAGGGTTAGGTTAGTGTATAATTTGGGGGAGTTCAGAGGGACTTTGCGTACTCCGTCCCAAAGAACTGTTTGGTTAGTTATGGAAATTTAAATTGGCTGAAAACTTACCTAATAAACAGCTGGGCAATAGGTATAATACCTGCAGTAAATATTACAACTCGAAGATATATTTTGTATCTATAGACTTTGACAAAGCTATGGCTTGGTCTTGACCTCGTATACATACAAAATTGATTTATGGCCACCTGCAAAAATCGGAGATTCTCCTGTGTTTTTATCGATAAGTCGGCAGGAGTTCAGTATTTGGCGCGCTCCAAGAACGTGAAAATTTTGTAAAAGAAGTTTTCATTCAAATTCAATTTCTATAGTATATTTTAGAATGGGTTAGGTTAAAATAGGTTAGGTTAGGCTAGGTTATGTTATGGTTATGTTAGGTCATGTTTCCCTTAATGGTTAACCAAAGATTGCTTTTATTTGATTGAGTGTATTTAACAAAATAGTATCATAATTTTGTTGAAGATTTTCCACTATTTGCTTATTTAAATCATGCGTCGTCAACCCTGCAGCGTCGAAAGCTTAAATCTTATAAATCTGGAATGCATTAGGAAAATAAAACATAATCCCTCTAAAAATGTTACGCTACTGATGCCTGTAAAGTAGCCCTTGGATGAGACAAATCTATTTTTAAAATACGTAAGAATTTTTGGGTTTTATNTTATTACATACATAGTTTATTGTTCTAGCTGTACGATTAGAGAAATGCGGAGATTAGCTCAGGATAGGAAAACGTTGAGGTTCGTGTTCAACCAGTCTAAGGCGACATTATGATTATGAGTAACAAAATGAGCAGATACGTCGAAAATTAAATTTTCAATACAACAAAGAATAAAATAAGAAAAGGTTAGTTTTTTCAAGGGCTATCTTTTCTCTGAACATTTATACATACCAGATTTGCTCAAAAAAAGTTATAAGTAGATGATTTAATGAAACAAAAAAAAAAACGACGATTTTTTTGAAGTTGTCTATTTCGGTTTTTAATTATATTCTATACTAAAAGTGGTGAAAAGAATATTTCATTTTCTTTTTCTCCCTATACAATGGCTGAATGACCTATCGCTTTACAATCTTAATTACTAATTTTTATTATATACATAGGAAGGCTTTTTGTTATACTTATTAAAATACTATTGCCGGTAATAATAGTAGTACATAATAAATTTAAACAGTTTTTAAATGGTATATCACGCACCTAGGGTGAAAATTATGACATTGGAACCCCCGAGATATTGACACCCGAGCCGAAGGCATACTAAGACTAAATACGTTAATTTAAAAATCAAGTGCCGTAATTAATATCTCATATTTTAAAATCGATAATTCAAAAGTAAGGTACTTTCCGACTGTAAAACCCAGCAGCAGAGCTATAACCTGGAAGGAAATTTTGTGTGTTGATAGTTTTGATAACTTATTCTTCTTTTAAATATTCCTATTAAATTCAAGATTATTTAAATTTTAACTCCACTAATATCAATGAAAGTATTGATTAGTATAAATGTTACCGTAGATGATACTTCAGTCAAACTAACCTTAAAGGATTTATAAAACGATGGGAAGTATTTATTAGTCAATTTTATCATGGTGGATATTGCGTAGGTATTTACAATAAACGTATATGAATTTCGCATGTAAGATGGTATATTTAGAAATTTGCTTAAAGTAGCGTTATTCCATAAAAATTCCGGTTTTCTCAAGCCTAATAATGATGCAGACAGACTGTTTAGTAGTTCAGAGTGAAGGTCTATAAAATAATTAAACCAACGCAACAATTTATTAGTTGATTCACCTTAATTAGGAAATAAAATGAGCTAAAAAACGTAGTTCTAATGATATTTGTATTATAATGAGAATTTTAAAAAATAAA
>NW_020441149.1:0-3041 GCF_000699045.2 Agrilus planipennis
TATAATGAGCTTTTTTCTCCCTACCTACGATTTTGGCAGCGCGCATCCAAGACATTGGAAGAGGCACATCGCTAGAGAAAGTAAATGAAGTATACCATTTCATTCCCTCAGCAGAATTGCAATTTTAGAATTAGGGTTGTACACGTTTGACTTTTTGTCTTTAATAAACGTATACAACCCTAGTCCTGACTCTGGTTCCATAACAGAATATCTTTTAATGTTCCAAATAAATGTAATAAATAACAAAAGATGTTTCTTCATTATACAACTGTAATAGTTATTGTTAACTTGTTACCTGTTTCGTCCCTTGTAAGTGTATCCATTGTATCAATGTTCGACGTACTTCTTTTCGTAAGAACGTGGTTTTTGATATATTTCGTTTCTTTTATTAGAGAAATATAATTTTCTATTTGGCTATCTATAAATTCCTTTACTTGTTAGTCTTCAGTTACTGCAAGCAGTGCAAAAGAACCATTTTCACCCTTAAATATTTTTATTATTCAATTCCTTGTGTGTGTTTCTTACAAAAGAAATTGGACTTACGATAACTGGAAGCCATTCTTTCACTCTTTCCAAGTTTTCAATGTGTTGAAATGGAAGAAAATAATCATCCACAAACTTGAGTATCAAGGTTTTTGCTACAAAAAATCTCATAAAAAAAGAAGTAATAAATACCCTAAAACTAAAATTTTTACTCTCAGTGTTATTAGAGTTTGTAATGATTAAGAAATCTTCTTTCATATTGCGTTGAAAAAAGCAAAAATGCTTCACATCCTTCACGCCGTAAGTTAAAATTTTTTGATGGAGGACATACTGGCCTGAGTGAATGTCGTACTTGTACAATTCCGAAAAAATGTTTGATTCACCTGTTAAAAATGAACTTACTTCATTAAGAACTACTACAGACAAAAACTACCTTTATTATTTCTACGATCGGCATAAATTAAATAATGGGAATCCCATATTGAAAAAGGCAAAACCTTTTGGGCGTTATATGTTTTTATTTTTTGAACCATATCAAAGTGACTCCCTTTCCATTGATACATCGGACTGTAAACTTCAAAATTAATTTTTTTATCTTGCGTCAACGACATTTTGCGGCTTATCCCTAAGAACAAGTTCCTGTTTTGGACCCTTAAATTGATTAAAAATTATTATCTTTGCTTTTGTAATTGACATTTGTGTGTATACTGTAAAGATAGGAGACGAATGATTAGAAGAAGTAGCTGATTTTCTAAATCTAGTAAGATAACTGAGGATGGAAGAAGCAGTAGAGATATAAAACAAATAAAACGGCGCTGTACGGGTGCGAAACATAGACAGTGGACGCGGCGGAAAATAAAAGGTTAGAATCGTTCGAAATGTGGTGTTATACATGCAAATAGTGACTGATAGGAGAAGAAAGGACTGTGTGGAAGTCAATAAGAAATAGGCAAGATAGGTTGGTAGGACACCTCAGGAATGAAGGGCTAGTCAGCGACATTAGAAGCAAAAACAAGAGTTAAGAGGAATTAACGCAGACCTAGATTAGATTACTGTTCATAAATAGTTACGGATGTAGGATGTTCTAATTTTAGGGAAATGCGAAGATTAACTCAGGATAGGAAAGAGCGGAGGTGCGAGTCCTACCTTATGATGATGTATTACAAAAATTGATTACCATAATGAAACATCAGAAGCATATGGAATATCTAGGCCCTGGATTTTCGTTAGTTTCTCCTCTAAATCGAAAACGTAAACCCCAGGTTTTTCTACAAGCTTTTCGCTAATCTCTCCTTCCCCAATTATAACAATTACAGAGAACATGGGGGTTGTATGAACTGCTAATTTGTAACCAGTCTGTATTATTCTAGATATTATTTTTGAAAATTTTGTTTCCTATTACAAATGAAAATGTTTTTATACTTACAAAGTAATTCGTAACGCGTTAAATCAAACTTACAATAAATCTATAAATTACTAAATATCTTGTAGAATTTTTTACGTCCACTTCTAATGACACTGCGTACAACTCTTCTACGTCTGGCTTTTTATGCGTAAACAATTTGATATCTTTCGGATGAGATGTTCCAATACTGTATATGGGGAGGAAACCATCCAAAATATAAACCCCTGCAATTAAGGGATTTTATGTTGTGCATAATTTACATTTTCTTTGTTGCAGATTATTAAAATGATACCTAACAGAAGTAGCCTGATGACTTTATCAAAGTTTAAAGAAAATTTAGAGACTCAGTTGAGTGAAATCGAAATGTTACAGAGTGTTTATTGCAACCCCGGAGAATTTCGAATGCAGGACCCTTCGGCTACGATGGAAGCAAAAAATTTTATAGATAATATTGCAAGCGATATTCCGCCCACTTTGGATTTCGTAATAAATTTAGTAATAAGCGGGATAAAGGTGGAAGTTTNTTAATAGTCTATTTTTATATTCGTATTATAAACAAAAAATGGTACCCTAATTTTTCAAACGGTAGACATTAAATTTTAAATTTTAATATGCGGTACACCATTATAACTTCATAACAGGACATGCTTTTATATCATTAACCTTGATAAGATGATAAGCAAGATTTATCGGTCATAGGTACAAGTCCGTTAGTCCTTCTCGGTTTGTCATTCATTTAAAGTTCAATCTTTGAACACCACGCACAGTATATAGTTCTACCTACGTTAACTATTGTAATTTTATTACTTCCCATACACAAGGTAAGTGTCTGATCACAGTCTTTTGTCTCTCATTTTTAAAAATAACAGTAAACGCAGTCGGCCCTGGTTTTTTTTTTTATTTTTTTTTTTGTTTTTCATTTACTGCTTTCTATGCCAATTTGTAAAATATTTTTCCAGATAAAGAACAACTAGCTATAATGGCTTCGACAAACCAGTCTGAAAGCGTTGCTGCTACAGCCTCACCTGCCCCCGCTGGCAACGATGGAATTACAATTGAATCGGTCAACAGAATTTCAAAAATTCCTGTAGTCGAATCTACCATACAAACGGCTACAACTATTTACGAAAAAATAAAGGTAAATAATAATTTT
>NW_020441150.1:0-3014 GCF_000699045.2 Agrilus planipennis
TTTTTTCAGTTGTATATATCCTTTTCTACTTTCGGATATCAAGGAAGAACCAAGTCTTATGTAAGATATTAGTATTAATTTTTAAAAAGTCTACCATTAATCGAGTATTTAAGTCCTTAAAAAATTAAAAGGAATACTCAGCGATATAATGCCCACGTGTGAAGTGGGCGAAACACGTGTCCGCTCATATAAAATTTATTTGTGGTAATTAGGGGTGAGTATTCCTTTTAATTTTTTAATTAATATTTACCACAGTCTCCTCCTTCTATTATTTTTTATTTAAGTCCTGTTTGAATACTTTATCAAAAATATTTGTTTCATACGTTAATAGTTTCGTATTTACATTATACTTTAGCGATCCACTATTTGGGGAAAATATATCGGAGGAAGATAACGAAAAAGAAACACTGAAAAATAACACACGGTATAAAAAAGATGAAGCAGAAAAAGTTACTGTATGCCCAGTTACCGTTGATAAACAATCCACTTTAATAAAAAAGGAACAAACATCTTCCGCGAAAATGTATTCCGGAAAAATTATGTCCAATCAAAAACCACCTACATTGCTTGATTCGAAAGTAATACCTGCTAATGGAAAATATTTAGCTGTACTAAAGCAACTGCCACAATCAGGGGAAGCATCACAAGAGAAAAAATCTTTTCAAAATTTACAAACTACAACTACTTCAAGTGGTGACAACATAGTATTAAAACGTCTCGTTTTTGATACTGAAAAACGATGTTTCCGGGCAGTCGATTCCAATGAGCTCGTTAATGCAATGTCCAAAAAGATTCGGGTACTCAGTGTTAACCACGAGGGAATAGATGGAATGTCGTCTCTAAACGTCCTGCAAAAAGTGCCTCCGCTATTGTTAGATGGAACAGAATGCCCAGAAAAAGAATCTTCGTTTATGGAAGGTATTGTACCAGTCTCCACGGATGACATGTGCATTTTGTGTGCAAGAAAAATGTCGCCAACGCACAATATTAGTCATCTAGTGAACCTCATTAGGGATATTGCTGGAGTAAATGTACGTTTCCATTAATTATTTTATTGCTTCGTTTAGAAACTAAATTATTTATTTTGTTTTGCCAGCTTTCAAATCTGAATTTACCCCTCCGCGCATGCGAAGAATGTGTAGCTGACGTAAATGTAACGTTAAGATTGAGAAACACTATAAAAAGAGCCTATGAAGATCTTGTTAAAAAAGACGATACTTTCACAATGAATGTATTGCCACCAAAAACAGCAGGACAACATGGAAAGAGTCCCGTCAATGAAACTGATACTATTGCTTCAAAAGAGGCCAGTACCACAGTTACGGAAAAGTCTTCTGTGACCCACCAAGAGAATATGAATACTGACGATTCAGAAATCATGCAAAAATTAAATGAACATAATCCAGATGGATTTAAGCAAATAAAGTTGCTCAAAGGTGATGATTGTGGTCGAAAAATAAGTTCTGGTGATAATTATTCAAAATATCATATGAATAGCGAAACGGAGAAAATATGTGAACAATTGTGTATAACAAATTCAAGCCAAAAGGAACATTTAAGGGAATGTAAAAAAGCAGGTAATATAATTTATATCGAATGTTCCAAAATTTTTACAAAGTTATTACTTAACAAATATCTACATTTTACCCATCAACTATATATCTTTTTCATTTATCTCTTTATAACAAAAGCTACGCAGTTCATTCATATAAATTTAGTATCATTACATAAATAATCTTTTTCTTAATGTCCTAAACGAAGATTTTTCATAGTAATCCCACAAAATTAAATAATTCTTGGGGTATACAATAATGCAAACATGGTGAAAAATGAAAGCCTGTTTTCAAATTATTTAAGTGCTATGTGGTACAAGTAGTATTTTGGCGTTTTTTAATAAACCATAACAGTAAAATCATCAAAAATTGCTGAATATTTATGCGAATGATTAGTGCTATTTCCATGTCAGCTAACAATCCATTCTGACATCGTAAAATGAAAGAAATGAATATTCCTTTATGATGCGCCCTTCCTTTGTTTCAGATGTAATCTGTAAAGTATGCAATCGATCATTTCGTACCCTACAGAACCTAAGATGGCATATGCGCTGTCATGTTTATAAATGTGAAGTTTGTTGTAAAACGTTTCTATACGGCATTGCAAAAAAGAATCACCTAAAAGAAGAGCATACTGAACAAGAAGTTCAGAAATCTCTGGAAAATATGAAAACAGATAAAGAAAAATCGAAATTTGTGCCCTACTGCTCTCGTCAGACGGTAATATTAAAAACAATGAAAGAAGAGAAGGAACAAATTGAAGTGAAAGAAGAAACGGAGAATATAATAAATGGAATTAAACAAGAAGAAGTTATATTATAAAAATATACACAATATATTAAAGTTCATTTATAATAATTTTTCCAACTTGTTTCAATGTAAGCTTACTTATGTAGATGACCAACCGTTCACGTTGAGAGGTTACAAAAGAAGAAGGAGAAATTTAATGAAATGGAGTGATGAAGAAAAACAAGTAACGGAAAAATTTTTCCGTAGACATATCAACCTGAGAATTTCTCCAAAAAAGCGAGAAGTACTACAGTTAATAAAATTGCATCCAAAACTATTCAAAGATCGAAAGTGGGATGTTATAAAAGTTTATGTATGCAACAAATACAATTCTAAAAGGTAACTAAAATTGTATTTTTAACAAAAAAATATTTGAATTTTAGATGTTTCTTTTCATTTGAAATTAAAAATTTTGAAATTTTTTTATTTTATTTTTTTACTGGCTTCGTCTTGTTAAGTATATTTTTCATTTAAGCAAAAGTATGGCTTTGTCTCCAGTTCAGACAGATTCTATTGATTTGTAAGTAATAATTTTATAAATTTACATTCCATACACTGCTAAAAAGTACAATTGAAATATAATTTTACTTTTTAGGGAAAGTGATGGTATGTCATGCGATTCAGCTCGAAGGAAAGAGATTGAGTAACTATTTTAATGTATTTACATAATAC
>NW_020441151.1:0-1713 GCF_000699045.2 Agrilus planipennis
ATTGGTAAAAAGGGGCGAAAATTATGAATCATTTTCTTCTATTTCGAAAATCCATTTTCATCAAAGTACATGCCACTTTACAACACCCTGTCTCGCCATTTATATAATACAAAATTTGAATTGGCTTGGCAAGATCCAAGTTTCATGATTCAATATTTGGATAATAGTTACAAAGGGGCGGAAATAATAAATCTTTTCCGTTTATTACAGAAAACCCATTTTCGTTAAAGTAGATGCCACCTTACAGCACCCTATCATGCATTTATATCATGCAAATTTGAATTAGCTTGAGCTACTTGCAAGATCGAAATTTCATGCGTCCAAATTTGGACATTGGTTAAAAAGGGGAGGAAATTACGAATCATTTCCTTCTATTACGGAAAAACAATTTTCGTCAAAATTCATGCCAGCACTTTACAACATCTTGTTGCGCATTTAATCACACAAAGTTGAATTGACTTGAGCTAATGGTAAGATCGAAATTTCAAACGTCCAAATTTGAATATTGGTTAAGAAGGGTCGGAAATTATGAACCATTTCTTCGTATTATGGAAAAGGAAAACCAATTTTCGTTAAAGTTCATGCTAGCACGTTACAACACCCTGTCACACATTTAATTACATAAATTTGAATTGGCTTGGCAAGATCGAAATTTCATGCTTCAAAATTTGGATAATAGTTAAAAATGGGCGGAAATTATAAATCTTTTCCTTCTATTACGGAAAACCCATTTTCGTCAAAGTACATGCCAGCACCTTTCAAGACCCTATCGCACATTTATATCACAGAAACTTGAATTAGTTTGAACCACTATAAAGATCGAAATTTCATTTTATTTCATTTAATTAAAAGCAAATTATTAATTGTTTCTATCTATTACAAAGAGTACCGATCTATTGTAAATTATTACTTTATTTGAAGCGGTTTCGCTACTTTTTTAACCACAGATAAAGGCAGTTCACGATACCTTTATCTTTTTTCTGAAGCGAACCTTCAAAAAAGAAGGAGTAGATATCTAATTAACAGCAATAGCAGTTTTGATAATTAGTACACGCGCGAATTGGCTACGTATTTTAACACACACGGCAGTGCCTCTGTTTTTAAGGGTTTGTGGTTTACGAGATGGAGAAAATAAAACAAGTCGAACTAGAGAGCCCAGAGACAGAAAAAGCGATTCTCAAAAGGCCTGGTGAGTTGTTTCTATTATGATATTAATCGGTCGTATTGATGAATTTATTGTGGATTGACAAGCCCAAATGAGCAGGGGCGGCCTTAACCACTGCGAGACTCCGGGCGGATAGACCTTTTCCCAGCTCGCTACCCCCAAAGGCCGCCCCTGCAAATGAGCGACCTAATTAGGGACCAAATCTCAATAGGGGGTAGCGCCATGAAAATTAAAATTGTAAAGATGTTTTTACATGCCTTTATATTGATATTTTTTATGTTTGATATAAACAACACGTCGCACTCGTACATGAAGAAAAGAACGAATTTTAAGCGAAAAAATTACCAGCAAGAATTTTATTTTAAAAAATAATGTTATATTTTTTCTGTTTTCAATCATTTGATCAGTTTACCATTCTCTTGTTAATTCGTTTTGCTTTTTTTCCTACAAACATAAGGGATTATCCTATGTTAATTACACACGTTTTTCTCTTCCATCTAAGATACTGTACTATCTTTGACAAACGTAAGCTGTCATGCATTTATATC
>NW_020441151.1:2841-4095 GCF_000699045.2 Agrilus planipennis
GTGCCTATCACGTTGAGGTTAGCTACGCCGGGATTCGTTTCAGCAAGTAGATATCCATATATTTAAATGAACCTTGTTGGAGCATACGTAATCCTAAAATGTAGCATCGTACTACAGATGGCGTTTACCGCGCCATTTGTGGTATTTTCTAAAACCCTTGGCAGTTTAAATTTTCTTTTGTTACATTCAGGTGTACAATTGGGCAAATCAAAACGAAATATTATCAGCCTTTTTTTGGGTCTATTTCATACCCCAAATTGCGGCGGGTCAGGCTGCCCAAAGATTCGGAGCCAAATGGATTCTCGTTGTGGCAATGTTACTTACATCTATGGCATCACTTCTGATACCACCACTAGCCGCATTTGGTTCTTGGACTGTGATGTTGTGCAGAGGGATACAGGGATTCAGTCAAGGGTGGCTTTTTCCCTCTTCCTCCTATCTCGTTGGAAAATGGGCACCAGCTTCAGAATTTTCAACCATTATTGGTTTAGTAGCAACTGGTAACTATTCATTACAAATTGTTACTGTTACTCGGTTACTTATCTACTTAATTTCATTGCACAGTTACTAACATTTTATGAATAAATTGTCTCTAGTGCCTGCAATACGTATTCTTGATTAAAATTTTTCTTCTTGAAACTTTGAGGGAGCCAAGTAGGGATCGCTGCGTCCATGGGTGTAACGGGATTGATGAGTGCAAGTACATACGGTTGGCCCTTGGCATTTTACACTTCCGGTTGTCTTGGACTCTTATGGGTCGCCGTGTACATAATTTTAGGAAGTAATTCCCCTCATGAACATAAAGGCATAACCCCTGCGGAGGAGTGCTACATCAGGTCAACCCATGGAAATGAAGACGTCGACAAAGTATTTAATCAGTCATGTTTTTACACTATGGCGCATTTTTAATTAACTATTTTTGTAATGAGTGTAATATTTTATAGCCCCGTTCGACCCCCTGGAAACATATGGTTCTATCTCTTCCAGTTTGGGCAATTCTCGTATCAAATATTTGCTCGGATTGGGCGCTTTACACCTGCCTCACTGAGGTTCCAACGTATATGAATTATGTGTTCGGTTTTAACATACATGATGTACGTGTAACTATACATATATAGGGTTGTTCGGAAAGACAGTTTTCGTATAATAAACAAATATTTTATTAAATTATATATTGACCGTTCTGGTCCAACACCTTTTGCCATCTTTCTGGTAGTAGCATAATTCCAGGCTCATAAAATTTTTGGTCTTTGC
>NW_020441152.1:0-1358 GCF_000699045.2 Agrilus planipennis
AATAGTAAAATTTTGCAGTGAAGTTAGAAACTTTCGATGGTGTCTCTTTAATTAATGATTTGCAAACTAGACAATTACAGTTAAAATGACTAAAACGATTTTACAATGAAAACTATTTTCATAAACGAAATTAATACTTCCATTGGAAATGGCATCATCAAAATTTACCTATGAAGTCATTTAAAAGTTTACGGACGTTATTCGTTCAGTGTTGGGTTGCGTGTATTTCTTCTGTAATACTCGATATTTCACCTTTACCCCTTCTGAATCCACCCTCTGTCGCCATCAAAAGCACTTTTGTAGTATTGTATGCCCTTTCCACCACTCTCCGCTTTCTTATATAATACATGGGGGTTCTACATCTACCTTACGCTATATATGACGATGCCACATTTATAATAATTTGATGAGTGTCACATAGTATTACAGATAAGTATACAGGGTGTTTCTGAAATAGATTCAGAAAAACATTTACTCATCGCTGATAGTATGCAGCAGTATTTATGCAAAAGAAACAAACAAATGTAAGTTTCCTATGCACTAATACACAGATACATTAAGGAATATCGTTTGGATAAAATCAAGGATTTCATCTTCTTGCACTGGCAACAAATTATGCATACACTGAAAATCATTTCCAAATGGGTTTTATTAAAAAAATGTAATTTACACTTATCCTACAATTGGGACGATTCATTTTAAATCTAATACTATTATGATCCTCCAACTTAACATTTCTGCAGATTTTCAACAAAATCTCAAATATTACCGCAGAATTAAAAAACATCATATTCTTTGGATTTCTTTTATACCAGATAAATTCTTCAGTTTTCCAAAATACTTATGTGGCCGATTTCTCTCTATAATCACAGAATCCGTTGAATAGTAGTATTTGTTTCTAAACTATTTGTAATAAGTTATTGACGTACCAAGTAATATAATTGCCACCTTTTCGTTTCTCAAAACTCGGTACAATCGATTCAAGCTAGGAGACGCGTACAACATGTACATACATACTTACTTGTAGTTTTAGTTTAATGTTTTAGATGGAACGGTATACCCTACCTACATATGGACATATCTGCTTTAAATTTTTTGGAAAAAAAATTAAAATAAAAAAAATGGTTCGTCATTCCCTAGTACATAGACATAATACTAATGAAATAAAAAATATGTAAATGACCCATTTAAGATTTAAAACTTAAATTACTAATTACCTATTTCACAAAGTTTCATTACGCATATTTTTGATCTAGATCATAGATCCAACTGCCTTTATTAATACGGAATTATCCTTAATAGAATCAATAAAGTTTTGGAAATTTTTATTAAAACTATAATTATTTACCGACTGATAT
>NW_020441152.1:1371-3027 GCF_000699045.2 Agrilus planipennis
GTATAGTTTGGTTGAACCCGTCAAGAAGGTGTGCATTGACACCTTATATTTTGGTTACCCTTCTTTATTCTGTTAAACCTTGTTAGTTATATCCTAAATTAAGTGTTTCAAGTATTATAAATAAACAAGTTGCGGTTCGTGGAGCCCGGTGTTTTATTTATTGTGGTATAACAGGGGTTGTGTTTGACCCAAGGAATTAGTCGAGAAAGTTAGCGACTAAAAACAGAACTTACATAAAATCGCACAACATAATAAATACCAAAAATCATACATATATACAGGTACTATATATAATACTATATACTGTATAAGGACCTTTATTTATTTTTAAATGAATAAATGTCTTTGGTGTTATGTCTGTTTTTGGTGTAAAATATTTCTAATAACACACATTGCTTTTAAAGTTTCTTCACCCATTCTATTTCTCTTTTTCACTTTAACGTCGGACACCATCGAAAAAATTCTTTCTGCCTTAGCATTAGAATGAGGCAATGTTAGAGCGATAGTGGCGAGTAATCCTAAATTAAAATTTTTTGTTCTAATATGGAGCCACACAAGTTTTCCATTTCGTTTTGATTGGGAGAGACAGGTAACTTCTGCCATTCTATTGTTAAATCAGTTAAGGCAATAAAATTTGCGAATTGATTGCCTATTGTTATTATATCTGTTTCCGAGTTCATAGTTATAGAAAATGCAACCTGAGGGTCTAAAAACTCCAATGATCTAAATATTGGATCGTTAATCGCCTTTTTATGATTTCTGTTGCTGCCGTTATGTAAAACGATAAGCATTTCTTGCGGAACTCTTCTTGACCATCAACTGGTACTCACTTTAGAAATTGCTCACATTCCTCACCTAATTTAATTTTATTTAAAGATAAAATGTTTTGAGGATTACGTAAATCGATTTCTACTATTTTATTTTTCATACACACTTCCGGTTTTAAATAATTGCTGCATAATTGTAATAATATATTATGACAATGTTGACGTAACTTATAGATTAATATACAATTCGACTGAAATATAGCATTGAATGAATTCAGAAAATTTAATGAATATTTCATGAAGTATAAGTAACCTTTAAGGTATAAATTCTGTTTAGTCTGTGCAAAATGTTGACGTAACTTATAGATTAATATACAATTCGACTGAAATATAGTACTGAATGAATTCAGAAAATTTAATGAATATTTCATGAAGTATAAGTAACCTTTAAGGTATAACTTCTTCATGTCATTATAAATATTTTCTGCACTTTTCAATTTGTCCTCAGTAATGGCTAGTAAAAAAAATCGTTCAAATACGTCCCAGTTATTTAAAATACGTATGATACAGTGCCGACTTAGCCAACGTGTAGTGGCTAGCTTTAAAATTTTATGTTTAGTCTGTGTAAAATATTCTTGTAATTCTATCAAAATAGCGCAACGCTTTGCACTTCCTGATACGTATGCAGCTATATTTTTAATAAGGTCTTCCGGTCCCCTCGGCAATTCTTCGCAAGACTTGCTAGCGACTAAAGCTGCTGAATGACAAATGGACCTCATTACAACAGCATGAGGTACATCTGTTTTCAAATGGGAAAAAAATGAATTTTTTTTCGCTCACCATTGTGTAGGCGCCATCACATACAGCACCTGTACAAATAAATAAATCA
>NW_020441153.1:0-3005 GCF_000699045.2 Agrilus planipennis
ATTGTGTTAGTTCTTTTTACATATTTTCTCATATTTATATTCCTCTTCTTCTCATGATTAACGATATCCTCCCATTCTTTATTTCCACAAAATCAGTTAAATGAAATTTAAACAATTTGAGTGAAAATTATGGGATTATAGAAACTACATTTTTTCTACTACTCTGTTAATTATCAATTGAACTGTAGATTTCCATAATACCGTAATTTTCATCACACCAGACTCACAAATGAATACACAACAACAATTTGTATACAATAGTAAAAGAAAAACTCTTCACCCAAATAAAGTAAAATATCAAGTATTATGTTAAAAACCTATTAACAAAAAATACGTACCAAAACAAAAGTAGTAGGGGGCAGAAATCCTTTTTACTATTATAAAAAATCGTCACTGGGAAAATATTTTTTCAATACGCCGTAAAACTCCATTTTATACGTTTCTAATTTTTTTAGAATCATAGGTAGGTAGGTATTTATCGTCTACAGACAGAAGGACGGATGGTGATTTTTATTTTTATTAGTTTTTGAATAGTTATTTGATTTGTTAACGAATTTAAAACTGTGGCAACACACACAAGAAGCAGGACATTTTGAAATAGTTCTGCTAAAAATTTATTTTAATATCAGATGATATTACGTTTGCATCATCCTGCGCCTTTTTCATCCTCAAGACGAACGGATAAGCTAAAAAGTGTTTTTTAAGTCTCACCTGCTGATCATGGATCATCATCAAACAGCACAGTTGTGCAAAGTTGTGCTTAAACACTTGTGTTTGTGCGATACAATAACATTTAATTCGTACTTTTATCAATGGGTTTTGACTGGACGAACACTATTTTTATTATATATAATGCTTACTCCGTAACATAAATTGTATAAACTCTTTATTAAATCTTGCATGTAGCAACCTATAATTAAATAAAACTTAATTTTGCATCATCTGGCGCTCCATTATTCGTTGAAATGTTCGATTCACTTACACAATATTAATCCCCAAAAAACAACGTACAAAACATTAAGATTAAATCATTATTTTAACATATACTGCATATTCTATTTAAGACACACTTATATGTCATATTTTTAAATGTCTTGAAATCACACAAAAAAGCAGATTACAAAACTAGTAGAGGAAACAATGAAAATGAAAATAAGTAAACAAAACATATAGAAATAAAACTGAAATAAACAAAAATTCCGAAAATATCTTAAAAGATGAACTAAAATAAAAACACAGAACTTGGAACTAAATGTGAGACGCAATTGAGAAATTAAGTAAAAACAAATGTATAATGAAAAAAGAAACAATAGAAATAATTGTTTAAGAAATTAGAGATAATGAAATATAAATAGTGTGTCCTAGACAGAATTTAAAGCAAATAAATATGTACTTAGAAATAAATTACAACTTTTTCTAATAAAAATATCAAGCTGCTATTAAAAACGTAATTTTTTGTAAGTGATTGAAATAAATTATGATCCAAGACCTGTAACTAATTAGTTCAAGTATAATTACTTTGTATAATTTAACTTAACAATCACATGAGCTTTTCATTTTTTTACCTGACACTGTAACTACAAAATGTTTCCAAAATAATGGTGCAAAAAGTCACTCTGTAATTGATCTAACTACATATGCAGCAAAATAGCCATAATAAAGGGGCTCGAAAAGAGCAATAAACACTCATTTGTGAGCATAAAGACAACAAAACTATAAATATTAACACAAAAACACTTACTTGTATGAAATAGGGAAATCATCTGTACTAATTAAGCCCAAGGATGGTCGAAATTCAGGATCGTTTGGTTGTCGTGTGGTGCCTTTCATACCACAGACCATCTTATCAGTGTCTGGAATAACTTCTAATACTTCACAGCAAACTGAATCATTCATCATGTAACTGCGTGTTACACCTTTTCGATCAACTGCAGGAATAACATTTGCAACAGAGCAGAAAGCCTAAACGTACAAAAAAAAAGTAATTAAATGAAAAACAAAACTTAAATTAAGCACAAACCTTTACATTTATGTCAGCAACATAACGAGTACTGTTCCCCTTACTAACAGTACACAGCACTTTTAACATCATTCCTGATTGAGTCTTGCTCACGATAGTTCCTAGAATCAAATCTCCAATCTTAACTTTCTGCAACAGATAGAAACCTTAATTAAAATTTTGGCACAACAACAACAACCATGAGTGTAAACACACACATATATATATTTATAAAACAGTTCTTTAACATACCTCAAAGAAATACTTTAATCTGCTTTGTTTGTCAACATTTAGAAATACGGCCCCTAGGAGATAAAGATTTGTTTCATAAAAATTTTTAAATTACTATTCTAACATACTGTAATCCCTTTAATAACGAAATGTGGCTGTTTATCCCCATCAAATCCGACAGAAAACTGATGTTATTAGGATTATTGAAGCCAATGCTCTTCTCTAAAACGGCGTCAAAGCTTTCGCCCTTATGCTCCAGGGCTTTCCTGAAAAAATGAAAAATTTTCTTATGAAAAGGATGAATGTTGAAGTATCGTCACCGACAAAAATGGCACAACTGTAAGATGAATGAATCTTAACAAACTTTCTGACATCAAGGTGTTTGTGAATCTGGGCGAAACATATTAAGTGGAAGGCTGTAAATATTACATGAGAAAAAAATATATAGTATTTTTCAGTTTTGCCAATATACTTGTTTTATGGGCCCTCCAGTTAATACTTGTGTTAAAAGAAAAACTCTTCAGTCCTTAAAAATGCCAAATTGTATTGAGTAAGATCCAGATCAAAAAATCAATCCCCTTCAATTAACTCCTTTCTTCCATGACGATCAACAGTATTGTGCTTCTTTTCACAAATATTTATCTCATTTCAAATATACCTCCAAGTTTCAAGTTTATTGAAAAACCACATCGTTCTTTCACATTTGCTGCATGGATATCAAATAGTTCATTTTCCTCATTGTGTTAGTTCTTTTTACATATTTTCTCATATTTAT
>NW_020441154.1:0-3054 GCF_000699045.2 Agrilus planipennis
AGCTTTGTTCTGATGCTTACCGAAAGCCATTTTTTAATTTTTTAATTTCAATTGAAAATACGTGTCCTACAACAAGCATCAACTTTAAGCACTTGAAAAAGCTTTTAATGACCATATTATAGAAAACCAAAAACGTACCGAGTTAGTTTGAACCTTTGTCTGTTACCATACAAGACATTAGAAATTTATCTCGCAGTGTTAAATCACAATATTTAGAATAGAAACCCACATTTTCGAAAAAATTCACACTAGACGTGAGCGGTCTATTGCGGTCAATCCCCTTAATAAATAACACCGAATCCCTTTCTGTTTTCCGATTGCAAACGCGAATAATCAAATTTTTAACCGCGAATACTGGAACTGGGTTGCAATTTTTGCACCCGCGAATAATGAAAACGCGAATAAGGAACTTTTACTGTATAAGTGTCAACCTGTAACTTTATGTAAAGTACGATTAATTATCTCGATCGTAATTGAAAGTCAGTTTGATTTAACGTTGTTCTTGGTCTTCTCTGGTTCCCTGAGTTGATCTGATGTGTTTCAAATGGTTGCATTATATAAACAATTGTGGACAGTATTTTCACACGGGCAGACACATACGGTGTAGATATGAGTAAATAACGTACACGTTGCTATTCAACGGTGCAGAAAAGTCAGCATCTCAAGTCAACCATAACGCAATTAAGTACTCATGGAGTCTCAGCTATTAAAATGCCGGCATAGAATTAGCACTTATTTAACTGAATAGTTAGCACGTTCGGAACGACAGCGAGGCGTGGCAAATGGCTACCGTTCCGAGGATATTAGACCGACAATGACCAGCCAAGATGGAATCAAGTTCACTTAGAAAATTAGTTTACAAATTAATAACATGATTACTATCGCGTTTGGGATTCCATGTGCACGCTGGATGCTTTTTTCAATTCGTATGACTTGTTCATGTTTTCCGAGCCTTAGCCAAAGAGGGGGATTAAGGGGGATATTCCCGCCTCCCAATATCTGTTCAGTTGGCGTTTTCAACTTGTGTTGTTATTTAGGAAATATGTTAAAAATAGACTTCTTTCATAATTTCATTTTAAAAACGCCTGCAGGTAAATCTGCTTGAAAAACTCGAAGAGCATTCGTGGACTATACGCGCTGTAATAAGATTACAAAAAGGCATGATCATAAGGTCGTCGGTCCTAAGATTGGTTGGACACGCACCTCCACTCTTTTCTATCTTGATCTAATCTTCACATTCCGTTAATACTATAACAACCCACATCCTTTTAACTATTTGCGAACAGTAATCTAATCTAGGTCTACCTCTACCCCTCCTAACTCCCGTTTCTGCCTCTAATCTATCTTTGACTAGACCTTCATGCCTGAGAAGGTGTCCTACCAACCTATCTCGCCTCTTCCTTATTGACTTCCATAGAGTCCTCTGTTCTCCTATTCTTTTTAATATCCTTTCAATTCTAAACAAAAAGGCATAGGAACCATAAAAATAATATCGGACCTCGGTGTTCACTGAACTCTTGTAGGTAGCAAAGGTTACCCTTACAGTATCATCAAGAAATCGGACTTCTGGTCAATATTTCGAGCGAAATACCCAGAAGTTAGACGGTTACTATAAGCGCCTTGTAAAAACGGGATGAAAAGGAAAGGAAGACTTGAATATTGTTAACGCAATAAACATTTTTAATAGAGTCAGAAAATCCCGAATTTCAATAAAGTAGCAGGAAAATGTACTTCTAAACTTAATAGGAAGTGCCAGAATTTTTGCTAGAAAAATTAAAATTAATGCAGAATAGATTTTCAGACATCACCGGCAAAAATTGATAACTGTGAATCCAATACAGCGATCTTTAAGCGTTTAAGATAAAATTATAAANAGATGAAAAAAAAAATATCTTATGCTTTAAAAAGAAATTAACATAAAACTCTAGTTTCAGTTACTCTTTTTTAAGCGCATAAAGAAAAACTTTGTGATTGTCCGACAGTTTAAGAAGTCGAAAATCACTGACAAAACATTTGTTTAGAGACACCTTGAATTTTTATAGGGTTAATTCGAAGAATTAACTTTACCCGCTACAGATAATCTCAAATAATGAAGAATAATTGTTTCTAATGTTATTCCCTCGCCGGGAATCGAACCCGGGCGCCTGGTTTTACGTACCAGTACTCTACCACTAAGCTACGACGAAAAATTAATTCATTAATGCATTGAATTTAACCCCACAAAAATTCAAAGTTTCTCATTACTTCGTCTAGGTCGTATTCGAAAATTTAATTTTGTTAATTTGGACACAAAAAATGTACGATTTCTACGAACTATTCCAGTTAGAGTAAATATGTAGGTATGTACTACAATTAGTTTGCGTTGCAGCAGTCAATAACGGTCAGAAGCAGTTGCTAATCTTTAATAGGCAGAGCAATCATCGAAATACTTAGCGCGTTCTAAGCGATCAAAAGGGCGTGGTAGCGGCTACCAGAGCAAAAGCTGCTTAATGAGGCAAGCGCATGGGCTATAATCACTGTAATAATGAGCAGACGTGCGACGTAAAAGATGAGAGACGACAGCTAAAGTACAATCACCACCACCACTGCTACTACTACCACCACCACCACTAGCAACAACAACAACAACGATGACTACTAAAAGAAAAACAAAACAGCGGGTTGTTTATTAGTTGTTCGTCGGGGCCGCCACTTGTGTGTAAAACATGTTCCGATGGATGGCATGTTGTAGGACTTGAAGATGTTCTACCGCCACCGCTGTTACGCAAAGAACTTCACGATGGTCGCTACATACATACGTATGTACGTACGTATACATGCATGTATTTATGGTCGACAACGCGGGATAAATTAATTATCATTGCACTGGGCACTTCCGACATGCTAATGCATGGGCACGTCTGTTTACAAAACTCTTCGTTGTTAATTCTGTGGGTATTGCATTAGCGAGGGCGATTGGGCATGTTACCACCTGTTGTATTACATTCTAATACTGCTCATCATCATCATCATAAGGTCATCAGTCCTAAGACTGGTTGGACACGTACCTCCACT
>NW_020441155.1:0-3889 GCF_000699045.2 Agrilus planipennis
TTAATACTTCGCTGAAATAAGCGTTTCAATGAATTAATTGCTCTACTAATACTTGATTAACTCATGTTAGATAATTTAACCACTTATTGAGAAATTCTATTAAAGAAAATTTTAATCGCTCAACTAGTGCGAAACATTCGATTAAAAAATAATTTAACGGGATTCGAGATGATCTTGTCGTTTACTTTAATTTAGGTCACCCCCAGCCCACTACGATACTAGTGTAACACTAACATACCTGATTTTTGGCAACAAAAGTTGTCCACAAATATAGTTAAATAAAAACACCTTAACTTGGGATAAAATCGTCATACACATATAAACGTGCGATTGTATATACGTATGTATACAGAAAAAGTTTATTGATTGAGTTCGTCCGTCTGGACGCTTGCGCCGCGACGACGACGCAACACATCCTTATCGATTAACAAGGGTTGCTTTGATGGCTGTATAGCGTGAAACGTGAATAGCTATCTAGATTCCAGTCATTAGCTCATATCGAGGACGCTTATTGAAACAAATGCATCCCGATTAAGGGATCGTGATTTCCAACAGTTTTCTTCGAAAGAAATAGAGATATAACTTATGTATTATGATCAAGACTTATTATGTTTTGAAAGTGAATCAAAGAAGCCCCCAAATCGTGTAACTCCACAATAATAATAACGAACATAAGACAATTTTATTAATTTATCGTCACAGTAATTGTTTCGCCTATTACTGTAGTAGCTTCTTCATCATATGTAAAATGTAATAAAATTACATTGTACGTAAACGTTTTCAAAGGGGATGTTAAATATTTCAGAGAGGCGAGAAATATTTGATAATTAAGAATTAAGTCTAATTTTTTTATTTCTAGAGTTTCTAACTTTGGTTTTTTGATGTGTCAAATTTTAACGTTACCTTTCAACGTATGCATTTTTCTATTTAATAATTTTTGCATAGTTTCGAGTTAACGTTTTTTATTTTCAAAGCTCTTTTGTGGTCTTCAATTCTGCCTCTAAAGCAACTGTCTGGACTTGCCTCTATTAAGCATTTAATAAAATTAATAAGTACTCCCTTATAGAAAACATTTACTTTAATTTAGTGTATACATAACTGATCTTGTTACTAGTTTTAAGTTTATTATTTCATCACTCTTTTCCAAAACAATTATTGTAGTAACAATTTCGTTTTGAAGATTAAACGTAATTTCTGCTTCAACTTAACTGGCATACTTCTTCTTATTTAAAACTTCAAATCATCGTATTATGAAAGCGTAAATTTTAAATGCTTTAATCAAGCAAAACGCCTAGATGTTCGTAAAACTTTTAATATGATTTAAATATACTGACGTATAAAAACCGACTTTAATACTTTGGCTAAATTCACAAACTTAATCTAAAAAGTTAAAAAGATCTGACCGTAATAATGAGATTGCATTAATTTCTCCAACTATTCCTTTATCGTTCTCTAATTTTCCACCCTTGGAGCTAAAATATTTTTTTCAGTTTTAAACGGGACCACTCTATCCAATAAAATAAGAATAATTAAAATCGGCTCACAATTGGCGAATATTCTCGTGACAAAGTTGAAACAGATGGACAAAAGCTAGGCAAATTTAATTATGAAATAATTTGTAGTTTCCTATACACAATACCTATAAATAAATTAAATACGAGATATTTCTAAAAGAATTGGTGAAAGTTCCTGGTATATTCCAAGAAAATTTTATTATGAAATGATAGTGTTTAACAATTTTATTGTCGTTTGTGAAACTAAGTTTAAGTTGAAGTTTTTTTATATTAAAAAAAAAGAAGAAATGTTCAACACAGTGTATATGTTTGAAAAGAAGCTACCTCCAAATCAATATCCAGATCATTAAAAACGATGTATTTCAAAATTTTTCAGTGACTATTTAAATATGAATAAGTACCTATTGCATTTTGCTGTATAGGAGGAGGTGCACAAAATACTTTTCTCGAAAGCCCCAACATTTCCCTTTTTACGTTATCAATCCATATATTTGGTTATGTTACGATGAATATGTGAATCGGCTACTGTGGGTAATGGCTATTTTTTTTATTTTTACTTGTCAAATGTTAGGTTTAAAATTTAAAGACAACAAAAGCTTCTCAACCACAGTCCAACCATTAAAAAGTAAAAATAAAATGCATGAAACTAAAGACGGGCAACTGGGTAGATAGATAAAAATTAGGGGCTCATTCCAGCCAGCTACAGAAATAATCTATTCGAACAGAAATAATAAATAGGTACAAAGATAAACCGAAATTTAAAGAATTCCTGTTAGGCTACAGAATCCTAATTATATGAATCATTTATGTGAACTGAAGTAATACCTTAATTAGAATTAATTTAGAAATTCGAAAAAGATTGTTATACGAGGGTGGATTGATAAGTTTCCGGCCTAACCAAGAGATGACGCCACTAGGCCTACCTTGAGGTGACATTCTATAGTACCATCCTTGGATAGCTTGTAGCTATAGTTTCAGCCCGATCTCCTTGCTANGAAGACGTTGATTCAAAAAGACACATACAGGAGCTAGATGGTGTGGCAGAGAGTCATCATGTTCAAAAAATACACCGTTCGTCATTTTCATGATTCTCTATATAGTGATAGGGTGCATGAAGTCTTTACAAATTAAAAATTATATTGGCCGATAATGGCAACTATTGAGAATGTGGTGATTAAAAAACTGTACAATTAGAACAAACATTACCTACTTGATGACATTCAATCACCTTTTCAAGACTTCGATTACAACCTATTTTTTATAGTTGAAATATCCTATAAGTTTATCATTGCTTTTAATTTAAGTCCGCTTTCTCGATTTATTCCGCCTACATTTCTAAGTGGGTTTTCATATTTATTATATCCAGCATAAAAAATAATTTCAGGGTGTTTGTAAAAGGAACTGAAATACCTTAAAAATAATGTGTCACTTGACTTCTCATGTCATTTAAGATTTACCAATGTTCTATGTGAAAAGTTAAATGTACCAACCATGTATATATAGATTTTCAGTAAATTATACATAATCGCCGAGGCTGTGCAAACTTAGATGAAATCACTTAACTTTTTCTGGTCAATATTTTTGGATTTATTCGCAAATAAGGTCAACGTTTCGTTCCTGTATTACCTAGGCATAAAAACGTTAGAGTAATTGTTAGTAATAATTTGATTAATTTTCTCTTCTTCAGAAAATGAATACCAGTGTTATAAATAAATACGCAAGCAAGAACTTAATAAAGCCCTAAATCGGCTAATAAACAGAATCAACGCAATACTTGACGGAGAAACAATTTAATTCTTTCTAAAACTAGATCCCATTAATTAATTAACTCTAAATAATTTCAATCTGAGTTTCATACTTATTAATATTCAAAGAGCGACAGCATTAAAACTGAGACTGCCTTGAGAAGAAACAAGAATATAATTAAAGAAAATTTTCTATAAAAGCTTTTAAATCTAAAAATTCACCATGTACTGTGTAGACAATATCCTAGTTATTACTTTCTTCCACCATTTACGCCTTTATTATAAGTGACCTTTTCTCCCCTGCTAAATATTTCTTTTGACACATACAGGGTGTCTCACGGTGAACACCCATTAGAATATTTCGAAATTACTTTGATTTAAGATTAGAAAATTTGTACAATGGCGTTATTTGGTATGCTTAAGAAAGATTGCTATACCCTCAAGCTTTCCATCCATACTTTTAAAATTGGTTAATTACATACAGGGTGTTAGACTTCAAAACAATTTAAGTCCATTTATTCAAATTGAAAACCCTGTATGTATTTTTTTAGCCATTTGCAGAATTTTATTCTCTTTCGAAAGGTATTATATCGTTCCCTAAATCCTCCTCTAATTTTCAAATTATTTACT
>NW_020441156.1:0-3037 GCF_000699045.2 Agrilus planipennis
GTTGTTTATTTTTTAAGACTATGCTTTGTATGACGCCCGCTTAGTATGACGTGTTTGTCATTTCCCTTCGATGTCATTATAACCGGATTCTACTGTATATCGATATTACAATTCATCGTTCTTTTTCTTTTTCTGTTAATAAATATATACAATTTGCAGTTTTTCTCTCTATTTAACTAAATAACTAACCAAAATAGAAAGTGTCTACTATGCTTTGTATGACTCCCGTTTAGTATGAGGTGTTTGTTATTTCCCTTCGATGTCGTTATACGCGGATTCTACAGTATATTCAAAGCTGAACATTAATTGTGTAGGTCTTTCAAGATTAAGTCATGGATTTGTCTACTGATACAAGGATAATTTTCAATTTTATGCTATTAGGTGATTATGCCACTTTTGACGTTAACTATTACAAAATGATCGAATTTGTTTCAACCTTCGCAAAATTATTATTATTAAATTATTAATATACCAATTAGACAATTAGTTTCAAAGTGAATATTTTTGTTTTGTTCACAATTACTGTATCGACGTACAAAAATATTACGCAACTAGATAAGTACAGGTAGTTATATATAAAAATAAAGTAACTTTTCAGTTCTAAAAAAAAGATAATTTACTAATTTCAACATAGAAAAATATGCATGTTATTTTCAATCTGATAGGGCAATGTCAAACTTGTATTTTGATAAGTTAATAACTCATGGTAAGTTTTTCGTGTAATTACAGACACATATCATTGTACTTTGATATTGATTAGGTAACAAACTTCGTTTTACCTTGTCTAAAAGATATAGTAGCATTTACTATTGTATGAGTAATTGATGCTCATCCACGGGGTATCCAGAAAATATCCACTATCTCTTTTTAAATGATGACATTTTTTTTCAATGTCTTGTAAGTTAATTAAAAGGTAGTATTGATAAGAAAAACTGAAATGGTATTGGTATCAATTTTGTACTTTTTATGAAACCAATACCAAACCTATGCCAATAGAACAATGAAGAATTACAGTTCCTTGAAATCTTCGCTATTACTCCAAAAATTATACAACTTTCAACACATTTTCATGGTAGTTGAACTTAAAGTAGGTATTACTAGTTCAAAATTCTCATGCGTGATGGGAGGCCTTACGGCACAATACGAAAACATTAACTTGCTTATTACACGGATTAAGCTCCAGGTAAACTGTAAGCATAACGACCATCATCATCATGTTCTCTCCCGTTTTCATTTCTCAAAAATATCCCACATCCTTAACTATTTGTGAACAGTATATTTACCTCTACTATTCTTAACTTCTGTTTCTGTTTCTAATATGTCTCTAACTAGCCTTTAATGCTCGAAAGAAGGTGTCCTACCAGCCTATCCCTTATTGACTTCCATAGCGCCCTCTGTCCTAATATTTCTGTCTCCTCATTATTCACCTATAGCACCACATATAGAACTATTCTAATCTTTTTCGAATTTCTAAATTAACCAGTGACAAGGACAGAAAAGACTTCTTTTTGTTAATGGCGACTGGCGCTATCCCTTGTTTTATATGTCTACTGGTTTACTAGATACTGATAATTACTAACTTCTTCTAATTATTATATAGGGCTAACTCTAACTCCTCCTTGCTAGAAGTAAATACTGCTATATTATGTACAAATTTAAGCATACTAATCTTTCGTTCCTACATGTATGTTTATCCCTAAAGTTGTCCTGTCTTTAATGATATATATTTATAGCGTCTTCGATATAAATAACTATAGTAAAAGTAGAAATTTAGAAATCAATCAAGGAGCAGTTTTGTCACTGCGCAACCTAAGGTCAAGGTTCATGAGCTTCTGAACTACCTCTACCCAAATTATTTTCAATCCTGTTTTTTTGGTGTGCGCACTTCTTATCCTTAATTAATTTTGACTTCATTCCATATCATTTCAACTGAAAATAACCTATTGTCCCTGAGAGCTTAAAATACGATATTTTCGATTATTATTTTGTTGAAGCATTAATGTCTCCTTTTTCCTTGTTTGCCCGCATAATAAGATTAGTTCAAGCCCACGAAATCTTGGATTAGTATCAAAATAAAACATAAATAAACCGGCAGAACAGAAATTGCCTATTATTTCACAAAGGGTTACCTTCATAAACACGGAAATGAAGTAATATTTTACTAGTACAACAGCAGTTGTTGTCGATGACAGCAGAAGGTTAATTTGACAAGTAACAATTTGCCGCTTAATAAATGATGATGTTACGGCTTTGTTCATGCACGAAAAGCGCATTTAAAAACATTATTTGGTACCTCGTGTTAATAAATATCAAAATAGATGTTATTGGTCTAGTGTTTTCAACTTCATCATCAATGAGATTTTCAGGACGCGTAGGATAAAAATGCAGGACACTGGAAAGAAATGGAAAATATGTAAACGCAGAGCCCTAGCCAAAGGGGGGATGTCGGAAGCCCCCCCCCCCCATGACTACTCAGTTGGCTTTTCAACTTGTATTATTAATTAGGAAATATTTTAAAAATAGACGTAGGGACCATCAAAATATATATAGAACAACTGCAGGGATAGATATACAGGGACAAAAGATTAGTATCTATGCTTAGATTTCCAGATGATATAGCAGTATTAGCATCTAGCAAGAAGGAGTTAGAGATAGCTTTAAATAAAATGGAAGCGGTATTGACAAAACAGTATTGTATGAAGATAAATAAAAGTAAAACAAAAATACTGGTATTCAAGGGAATAAAAAGTAGGGAAAGCGCGAATATAATGATAGGAGACGAAAAATTAGAAGTGGTTGATTTTAGGTACCTAGGAAGTCAGAAAAGTCACTAGGAAGGGATTGTAGGGGTTTAAAGCAGGGGATAGTGCAGGCTAGAGTCGCCTTCAATAAAAAGAAGTCACTTCTATGCTCGCGAACGGTTAATTTATTAATTCGAAAAGACCTAGATTAGATTACTGTTCGCAAATAGTTAAGGATGTGGGTTGTTCTAGTTTTAGGGAAATGCGAAGATTAGCTCAGGATAGGAAGGAGTGGA
>NW_020441157.1:0-3078 GCF_000699045.2 Agrilus planipennis
TTCATGAACTCGGTTACATATTGCAATTGTCTAATTACGTTTTATAAAGGAAGCTCCTCCTATGGACAAAAAGCACAGACATCGTTGGTGTACTAGCAATCAACATATATACTAAAAAAACCTAATAATTTTATGCACAGCTGTCCAAAGTAATTAAAGTGGATAGGACGTGTACAAATCGGAATGTTTATACAATTCCTATAACCCTAGACAAAAAATTTCAGTCTCTCTCCAGTCTCTCAGAGTCTTTCAGCGTCTCTGAGACCGTCTTTCACAGTCTCTCAGTTATTGCCTAGGTGTTGCTATGGATCTCTCACAGTCTTTTTATGAGAGACTCGAACGATAAAACTGTTCATTGAGAAATTCGAGAGAGACTGAATGAATAAAACTGAAAAATTGAGACACTCGAGTCTCTTGTAGAAAGCCTGGTATTTCTGAAATATGTTGAACTTAGAAAACTTTAACCATGTCTATCGAGACACCACGTATTGAAAGATTCGAGTCTCTCATTCGGAGACGCTAAACGGTTTTTTTGACAGTCTCTCGACAGTCTCTCTCAGCGACACCATCGAGACTCGATGAGAGACGGAGACTCGAGTCTCGCTTTCAGACACTCTGAGAGACTGAACATTTTTATCTAGGGAATCTGTATTACTAAAATTAGAAAACTAGACAGATTAATAAAAGTCGCAAAGCTTTGATGACCGAAGCATTTTTTTTCTTTAAGTTTTTGTTTAATTAAGCGCGAATATTTTCTTTTATTTATGATCTTCCTGTAACACCACCTCTTCTAAAGCTCTCTTACCCTGGTAGCTATGTTATAGCCCCAGGTTATTCGCTATATTTTGCGACGCTATATGCAGTTTTAATCACCATCAACAGCGTCTGTAAGTGGGCATCTATGGCAAGCAAAGCCTCGCTCAAGAGGCCAAACAGCCTGCATGTGGCTTGCTGACCACTGGAATAGGTTATGATGTGACAGGATTCTCCCTTTCAGCAAACGCGAAGAGTTGTACATCATGGATAAGGACTTAGTAAAGTTAGGTTATGAAATAGGTGATTACAGACAACCATGATAATATGTCCTAACATAAGTGCTACGAACCATTGATAACAGACCCATCGGTCCAAATTTTAACTATGTATACTTCATTTACTTTCTCTAGCGATGAGGTCCTTCCAAAAAAGCTCATTATACTCTCGACTCTTGTTTATTAAACATACTTTTTCATACAGTACCTGCCAAAAGTTTTGTTCAATCATGAATAGATAGTAGTGCGAGTCGAAAACAAGCGCTAAAGCTTTTAATATGCCTTCAAGTATAAATAAACATCTCGTTGATATTTTCAGTGGTAATTGGATTCAATAACAGCACCTTTGAGCAACGCAACTGTAGTGGATAAAATGGTCATTTTTTCCGTGCAGTACTGTACGGATTATACGCTCCTCACCGGTTAAGAGTTTGGCCGAGAGTTGTCTCCTTTCTTTTCTGGCCTAGTGCTGTTCTTTTCTATTTTCCGCAGGTTATACTGAAGGTCACGTCGGTGTGTCGAAGTGTACCAATCATATTGCGCAGGTAAGTTAGTATTCTGCATCTTCAAAAACGTGATTATAAATAAATAAAGGAATATATAAATATTGCTCGATAATAGTTCAGTAAAGCACAGCTAGGTAAATATAAATGTTATATTAGACAGTTTGCTCATTGTACTACAATATCCATGGCACTACAGGAGCGGATACTAATAAGAGTAAGAAAGACAAAGGCGGTATTATAATACGCAAGCTGCCTCCATTCGATTCACCATATGTAGGGGCCTGAGTAGTTGAACCACCATTGGTTGAAACAGTTGCACTGGTAGTAGTAACGACCCTTGTTGCAATAACTTGTTTGAAATATTCTCCAGATGATTTTATCGTTCGGGGGTCGGACACGTTCACGTAATAGAGTCCGAAACGATTCCTGAAATGTCAAACTCGATAAGTTCATAATACATTAGAATGTAATGTATTATTATTTAAAGAATTCGTGTGCGTCATCAACATGGTCTAAACGAAACAATTTGGTCGATACTGCCTGAGGAGTAGATAGATAAAACATTTTTTGAAAACATTCATAATAATTTTCAACCTACAAGGCTATCTTCAGAAGAAGGGCCGAAAAAAACGTTCTCTACAAGCATCAGCATCATGAAACTTTCATATGATAAAAGCTGACCGTTTCATCATGTTTCCAAGAGCAGCAGATAGACGGGTACACAATCGTTACTCGAAATATTGAAAGCTGACTGTTTAACTAACTAACACTGGGAATGTACCGAGCGTCATGGTCTAGAGGTTTAGACCATTGCTTAGCATTGGGAAGGACGCCGGGTCGATTCCGGGTGCGTCTGCCTTGGTCCAAATTTTTCTTGGATCACTTAGGCAAATGCTGGGACAGTAACATTCCACAGATAATCTTTCATTCTAGTCTGTCTTGATTTCGTTCATCTCATCTTTCTCACCCGAACCACCACCTACCCTTTCCCACGGGAGGCTGAAAAGGGCCTTCCGCCCAACCTTCCGGCACAGTCCGGAGAGTCTGCCCGCTCACCAGCATTACTGGCTGGTGGAAATAAAACACCCAAAAGTTTATTTTTGTTTTTTTAGAATGTGCATAATTGATAATCGCGATAATGGTATTTTNAACTTTTGCTTTGTTTTCTATTGTTAATTTATATACATTTTTATTTTAAGAAATTGCTAAACATTTTCGTCTAGTACTGTACAGTTCCCACCGAGAGCTCTGCTCGTTCAAGCTTGTTCCAACTATGTCTGTCTTTCTGAGGCCTAGTGGGTATTCTTTCTATCTTCGCGCAGATTTCTTCAAGGTCACAATTCTAACAAATTGAAATGGACTGTATCTTGCTTCGGATATCTATCCCTGTGAGACTACTTGACAAAGTTACTTATGGGATCATCGACGCACCTGATGGGTTACTATAGGCTCATTTTATTTAACGTGATGATTGCTTCCTTGCGGTTTACCACTACGGACTCCACGGGAACGGGATTGAGATATGTAAAATCAGCAGTCCG
>NW_020441158.1:0-2219 GCF_000699045.2 Agrilus planipennis
TCATTGGATCATTATATATTTAACCGCAACGTTACTAATTCCAGTATTGGCATCATATTAAAATGAGGCGAATGGACGAAACGTATTGTTATATTGGAACAGTTTTGGAAATAAATATAAAAACTTCTATAAAAACACGTTTTAATTTCTTCGATAAGGCACAGGTGTGGGAGTGGATTCTACCTTACATCTCAGAAGTCAAAAGAGATATGAAATTCGGCTGGTTGGTTATCTTAAAAAAATTAATAAACTATTAATTAATTAAGTGTTGTAAATGAGATACCTTCTGTACAGTTTACACTTTACACAAAAACTCTAAATTGACACAATATAGAACAGTGTTAATTTGTTGTTTATTGTAATTATTATCACAAGTTTTTTATAGTAATTATGGTTGTAATGTAACCTGTAACGTTTTGGACCTTTTTAAAGTTATTTAATCTTAACCTAACCGTCTTATCACATATATTATTTCTACTAAGTAAGTGAGTACTTATTTTGAATAACTGGTAAAAAATGCGACGTTTTTTGAAGTGAAACTTCTTTACGCACGGTAGAGTAAGAAGTTCGTTTCATGCGAGTTGCTATGTAACGAAATCATGCAACGCATTTCCCCCGCTGTCTGTCCCTATGTACGCTTAGATCTTTAAAACTACGCAACGGATTTTAATGCGTTTTTTTTAATAGATATAGTAATTCAAAAGGATGGTTTACATATATAATATATGCATAATGTAGTAGAGAAACACTGATAATTTTAGAGGTTTGTAATGTAATGTCGTAAATAAACACATTTTTTGCGCATACATTGCAAACGCTGGCTGAACCCTACGAGATAGATCTATCTATCTCTTAGGGATAACCCACAATAACCATTTTTATCCTTTACTTTTTATGAGAAATAATGGCTTATGTACGAAGCGATTTTAAGCAATACAGCATTAATCCTTATCCAATTAAGTACTTTTAAATACATTTAATATAGATCATTATAGCCCTTTACAGCATGTAATTTAAATAAATATTTTCGAAGATATTACAGACTTAAAATGCAGGGACGTAGCGGTTGCGGCGGTACCGGCTGGATTGTATTGTCTACTGGAGAATGAGTCTGAAGATAGCGATAATGTAAGTTGATAATAAATTTGAAAACATTTACATTCATATTGTACAAATAATACCATTAAATCAATTCGTTAACCTCTATCCCGGTATGTTTGTGTGTATGAAGAAGTTTAACTTCAGTATTGTGTTGAATAATTACACGTTGTATTTTTTTTTAACTTTTTTGCTGTCATTCTCTCTTCCTTTCAGACGGTAAAGCTTCCAATTTCTTATTTAGATATTTTCTGCTGCTAAAGAAACTATATCGCGAGTCTTTTCTGCACTTTTCTTTGTTTGAAGAAGGATAAATGAACGTACGTGACTGGGTAATTTACGTAATGAACAGTTTGTGAAAAACAATTTGAAGTAATGAAAAGATTCACGTGGATCAGATTGAGCTATGCGTCGTGAATTTGAACGAACGATTTGTCTTCGTTCATTCTTACTTACTTGTTTCTTGAAGTATTTTTTTTCTTTTAGTGGAAAATGAAATTAATCAACTAAACTATCAAGACGTGATTCTCATGGTATTAGACACATTACATAGAACAATAATTAAAATTCTACTACACAACGTTCATTTATAAAGCACACATTTCTAACGCTATTTAGCCCATCACCTTCGCCCTTTTCTATTTGCTTTAAGTAATAATTGCTGTTATAGGTATTTAGTAAGTAAGTACAATAGGGCATAGCACGAACATTACATTTATTTTCTTAATTTAGTTTAATCTATGTATAGTTAAACGTATTAAATTCGTATACAGAGATACAGAAAATTCGATACATTCCCTTGGAGAGGTTAAAGTAGAGTTGACAAATTGGTAAAAGCTTTTGCGGTCAGTTGGTGAACTAGTGCTACCCTGAGTCGGACCTAAGGCCCGACGCAAATGAGACCCAGCCCACTTATACATAGGTCAAGACCCTGCCCAGGTATCTACAGGTCGGACGAAGGAAGCTGACGAGCGGTCGCGCAGGTACTTGCCCATTTATGACCTATTTGGGTAAGTCACTTGGAACCGATACACAAATAAGCTTTCAGTAGGCGTAAATTATAGTATTAATACAGATAGGACAGTAGCGTACTAGAAAATAATGTAAAAACATGACTTATC
>NW_020441158.1:2408-3326 GCF_000699045.2 Agrilus planipennis
TTCAGGAATCGTGGGAATGGGTGGGTGGTGGTTCGGGTGAGAAAGATGAGACGGACGAAATGAAGACAGAAGAGAGTGAAAGATTATCTGTGGAATATTACTGCCTCAGCATTTGCCTAAGTGATCCAAGGAAACCACAGAAAAACTTGGACCAAGGCAGACGGACAGACACGGAATCGAACCGGCGTCCTCCCGAATGCTAAGCAATGGTCTAGACCTCTAGGCCATGCCGCTCGGTGACTGGTGATTTCTGAGCTACTTGTATTTATGTCGACGGATGCGGGCTGAGCCTTTTTCCACTTCAGTCAGCCGTGGTATGCCGATCGGTACCGTTCAAGTATTCCTGAGCCTGAGGGTCTCCTCCCTATTACTGAAACTATCCGGATGTTGTTAGATCTCGATGACCTGTCTGACCATCCTACTGTGATAGAACAGCTATCATGGACCAATGCTAGCAGCTCACAATACGTGTTCGGCCGCCGCAAGCTTTTCGAAGTGTCCTATTCGGCAGCTTGCTTTGTGCTTCTTAAGTCTCGTTCCGATCGATCTCTTGGTGGTTCCTATGAAGACCTTTCCGCAGGAACAGGATTTGCAGTAGACCCATGACGCTAAAAAGGGGTCCCTTTTATCTTTAGCTGATCTGATGGTTTACTGGATCTTCTTCGTGTCTCTTCGGACAATTCGATCCGTGATTTTTGGAACATATGGTAGATATGATACAGCGATAATGCGCCGTTTGTTGATCTCTGGTGCGTTTAATCTGTTCAAGCCCCTTGATCTCTTGAACTCCCTCTTTTTATAGTCATTCGCCTGGAAAACGGTTTTTCGCTGTCTACATCCAGCATCGGATATGAAAGGACTTCTGAAGAGGCTCGCTACTGGTGTTAGCGAAACATTAGAAAGCAACTCCAATAAAAG
>NW_020441159.1:0-1309 GCF_000699045.2 Agrilus planipennis
AAAGAATAGGAGAACAGAGGACTCTATGGAAGACAAAAAAAAATAGGCGAGATAGGTTGGTAGGACACCTTCTCAGGCATGAAGGTCTAGTCAGAAACATATTAGAGGCAGAAACAGGAGTTAGTAGGGGTAGAGGTAGACCTAGGTTCGATTACTGTTCGCAAATAGTTAAGGATGTGGGCCGTTCTAGTTTTAGGGAAATGCGAAGTTTAGCTCAGGATAGGAAAGAAAATGATGATGATGATGATTTTTCACAATTTTCCACGGGGACATTTCTGAACCTATAGGTTCTAAATTCAATGTTGAATACTGCACGCTTCGAATGTGTGATGTGTTTTAGTTGTCCCAATTGACTTAAATTTTTGAACTGAAACGAGAGACTGTTATTCGTAGAACAATGATAAGCATTATATTTATAATAAGATTTTAAAAAATTATCTATCGATTATTGCGAACAATGTGGTACAAGTACCTATATCGGGATAAACTATAAATCAGCTAAATGAGATATTTAAAAATAATTAAAGCATCCGACTTCAACGCAGGTCTTTATTCAATTCTCTTTAAGAAAGTCGTGGATGTAGGTGCATTTCTTAAAACCGACGATAATGTTAAATATCGAACTTTTATTTATAGCCGTATTTGGTAAGTAGATTTGATTTGATTTCGATGTATGAGTCTACATCCATACTTTAAATAAATAAATATAATTTTCAGGTGAAATTATGAAGTATTTTATATAAAAATTTTACATGCAATTGATTAATTATATTATTAAACGTTTATTTCTGTCAACAAAAAATTAATTACCTGTATTTTCCCAAAATCTACTTTTAATGACATTTATTAATTATTCTCGATCAGATACTTGACCATAAAAAGGAGTCAAAAGTAGCTTAGGTACGCAGAGTTGCTTTTTAAATTTACAATTAGCATCAAATTTATCTACAAGGTAAACTCTCAACATCGACACTGCTTACGGCGAAAACTCCCTATAACGTAGACTTTACTTGAGCTGGATTGCTGTTCCTCTTAGACTATTACACTAATCTATATAGATTCCGTGTAGCTTTCTATAAATATGCAACCACTCCCTTAAACAATGTATATGACCAGTGGGTGAATGAAAAAAGAAAAGAAAAAAAGAGTGTGATGTTGAGGTACGTTTCGAATTTAGACCATCTTCATAATTTCGTTTGTTTGAAGCTTTTGTAAAATTCTGTTGCTTCTTCAATAAAATCTGAAACGATTCTAGTTCAATTGAGTTTCGTTATAGGGGGTTTACTAAGTGCTTGTTTTTAATAATATT
>NW_020441159.1:1483-3010 GCF_000699045.2 Agrilus planipennis
ACCTAGGAAAATTTCTCTACACCTAGGGAATTTAGAACCAGTTTAGGGAAAGAGGGATTTTTATCTCTCTGTAAAAGTTATGAAACAATTGAAAGGATATAGACGTCATAACTTTAGTGTTTTCTTCTTGTATATGTAATAAACTACAAATCACTAAATTTTTGTGTGTGTGGGTAACTAACGTACGTTTTTGATGTCAGTTTGAGTTCAGTTCAATCAGATTTTGTCATACGCTGTCTTCAGAACTTTATACATAAATAATAGCTATTATTATAATAACATAAACGAATATTCATTTTTATACATTTGTATTTTTTTGGTCTAATTAAAGGTAAAGTTTGTTAGATACATAAATTTTTTTAATTTTAATTTACATAGCTAAAAACTTAACATTAAAAAAAATTAAACATAAAAACTGTATTAAAAATTCATTTATAACTTTTTTGTCTAGAAATGTTAAACAATAAATTTTCTAATCTAATCTTAATGTCAACACCGACGCCAGATGTTTAATTAATAGAAAAATAGAGGCAATATTTTGAATGTTAACACTATCTAATGATACCTGAATAATATTTAATGCTACGCCCATTATCTTGCTAGAAATTCGCCAATTATGATAATAAAGCGGTACTATTAAATTCTGTTTTGTAAAGGAGAAAAAAAGCAGGGAAACTCGGTTACGATAAACATCGAAGTCGGCTGTTGTGACAGTTGGTGTAATTATTAAGCAGATCGAAATGCCACTTCCGACTTGGTTGTTGTGATAGATTTCGTAGTTATTAAATCTATCGGAATGTAACAGGTCAAGAATGCCACACCAAAACTAATTAAAACGTTGCCTCACGGCCTTATTAATATCGTATGGTGTTCCAGACGGCGAAATCAACAAACGAAATCGAACTATTTGCATAATAATTCATGTGACCATACGTTTTGAGTTTTTACATATCAATAAAAAAAATACAACGTGTAATTATACAAGACGCTACTGAAGTGAAACTTCTTCAAACACACAAACATACCGGGATAGAGGGTTAAGGAATTGATTTAATGGTATTATTTGTACTCTATGCTTCGCATGGGTGCAATGCTGATAGTAAATATATTATAGAATGTCTTTATATACAACAATCACAGCTTTTTTGTCATTAGACAATACAAACCGGCCGGTACCGCCGCAACCCCTATGTCCCTGCATTTTAAGTCTGTAGTATCTTCGAAAATATTCATTTAAATTACATGCTGTAAGGGGCCATATTGATCTATATTAAATGCACAATGTATTTAAAAGTACTTAATTGAATAAGGATTAATATTGTATTGCTTAACATCGCTTCGTAAATAGTAATGCATAAAAAATGGTTATTGTTGTTTATCCCTAAGAGATAGACATATACCATCCCGGACTTTTTTGTAGGCCCTTTAAGGTGTACAATACTGTAGTACATTATTTTGATCTATCTCGTAAGGTTCAACCAGCGTTTGCAAAGTAAGCGAAAAAAATGTGTTTATTTACGACATCAC
>NW_020441160.1:0-2978 GCF_000699045.2 Agrilus planipennis
TAATGCTTTTTCATATAAAATTAATAATATACATATACCTATTTCAACTTTTTACAAAATTCTACCTCTTTACGAAGTTGAAAGGGGTTTGCAAAGATTGCATGTCTGTTTTTGGTCCGATTTACTTGAAACTGGTAAAAAAATTCAATCTCTGTTGGGTGGGATGAGTAGTGAACAGGAGTTGCAATGTTTAAATGGAACATATATTATTTGTGGTCAGATTTACTTGAAACCTGGTTTTAATGGTCTCTCATTTAATTTCTAAAAGACCTACTTTATTTGTGGTTGTTGAATTTACTTGAAACTTCGTACATATGCTATTTGATATTATTACTCAAATGAAAAGAGGTTGCAACGTTTCCATGGGGTATATTTTATTTGAACTCGGATTTACTCGAAGGTTCCTCGTTGTTGAAATTAAGCAAGGGTGAATTGGAAGTTAAAAGGTTTTATGGAGAACACTACTAATTTCTGCGAGCGAAGTCGCAGGGAAAAAATAGTAAGTTATAATAATTGCGAGGCAATCTACATAGGACAAAGTGGTTAGTCGTTAGTCGTTACAAACTAGGTTTAAAGAACATCCATGTTTCTTTGAAGAAATACATTTTATATATGTAACTAAAAACTAATTAGATCAAAATCACTTATTTTAAACTTTTACTTATTCAAGAAAAAGGAAAGATTTTAAGCAAATTAAAAAAGTTCTTGGCACAAATATTGACGACATTTGAAGAAAATGTGTTGAAATAATTTAATTTAAGACACTTCCTAAGTTATCCAAGTAAATGACCCTTGACTTACTAAAGGTTCTAGGTTAATTTTCAATTAGTGAAAATAAAAAAGTCGTTTGTCTAGTTGCAATAAACAATTGCCTGCGCACGGTACTTGGATAAGTGCTGAAGCTACCCGAACAATACTACGTGAAATTGCTATAGTCAGTCACCTTTTTATAAACACAAAGTTGTATGAAAAGAAGTTCTTTAACTATGCTCCAGCCTATTACTTCAGCGTTTAGTAACGAACATATGTAGGTACGCATCAGCCGTACAAACCTTGGGGCATTATTACAAGTTTGTTCAGAACTAAGTAAGTACAATGGACAATAAATAATAATAAATAGAAACGTTTACGGTTTAACACGCGGATAATTACTTACCGTGAAATCTTTTTAAAGTAGCCATCTGTGTTTGAATGTCCGCTTAACCAATAACAATAGATAGACACGAATTATTGTATATTTACCCGGTACTTCCTCGGTGTAGCTTTTGGATATAAATGGTTCATTTGAATCGAAAAAGGCGAAGTTGACTTAAACTAAACTTTGGGTGTTTCATTCCCACCAGCCACTAATGCCGGTGGGCGGACAGTCCCTCCGAACTACGCTGGAAGGTAGGGCGGAAGGCCTTCTTCAGGCTCCTTTCAGGAATCGTGGGAATGGGTGGATGGTGGTTCGGGTGAGAAAGATGAGACTGACGAAATGAAGACAGAAGAGAATGAAAGATTATCTGTGGAATATTACTGCCTCAGAATTTGCGTAAGTGATCCAAGGAAACCACAGAAAAACTTGGACAAATGCAAACGCACCCGGAATCGAACCGGCGTCCTCCCGAATGCTAAGCAATGGTTTAAACCTCTAGGCCATGTCACTCGGTGAAGTTGATAGCCTGTCTACATGGCTTTCTGCAGACTCACCCCAAAAAGAAACATTATTTTAAGGGTAGCTTATAATTTAGAACGTACACAGTTTAAGTGGCGGTTCAGCCAATAAAACCGCCCTTGTTTACTTCTAGCTGATATTACAAAACTCGTATTGCCTTTTGTTGTACTTAGAAGGCTGAAAATAGTTCAAATTGTGTAAAACAGAATAAAGCCCTAACACACACCAGATCAAAGCGTCACTATTGCAAATAAACATAGTTTCAAAGCTGTCAAGCAACTAATTATTTCTAATTTCCTTAATTAATTTAAGATTTTCAGTGTTTGTCCTATGATTTTTTAGGTAAGAAGGAGAAGTTGGGCAACATGGGATCTTTCAGTTCTACCAAACCTGGCATGAGCTAAACGCTCTTCGAACCTGGCGTGAATTGAGTGCTTAGTTTGTCCAACATATTTCATACTCTATCCTTAGGGTTACCAAGAAGAGTTTTACATTTGGGGTTTTAAGCTGTTTAGAGTGCTCTACAACACCGTCAAAATTTTCGATTCCTCTAGATAAGAAAGATTTACATAACCTCACAATCCGAAATAATTTTTTTTAACGATATTACTGGTTATTCAACGAGCAGGGGGCGTTTTGCTTCCCAGTCTATCGCCATCTTCAAGATGAGATATTCGTTATGCAATATACCTACATAAAACCGCTAACTTTTAAATAAACAATCTGAGCGGGGTGTTTAATATTTCTGTCCATGTAAACTGATCGGAATAGTACATCAGCCGTTATTTATTAGTGTTTTTTTTTCTGACCACAACGAATACCTTTCATTAGCAACCAGCTGATGAGTAACAGGCCTTATACTTACATTTCATTCGAAAATGACTTCCGCTTGCTACAGATTTGCATTAAATATATGTGCACCGCGTATTTCTAGTTATTGCTGTCATTAAAAGTGGATCAAGATATGTACTTAGGTGTTTACACGTTTTATTCCCTTTCTGTTTCGGGTCGGACAGCATCTAATCAAAGCGATCCGAGGAAATTCATTTCGCATTTATGAATAATCATAAATATGAATAAAATTACAATTTATTACATGAAATTTATACAGCATTTGCGGCTGGTTGTAAAAATTTAAGTAAAAGTGTGATATTTCTTTCTGTAGCGATGTGACCTTCAGTTTGGCCGGCGCAATATAGAAAAGAACAGCACTAGGCCAGAAAAGAAAGGAGACAACTCTCGGCCACACTCTTAACCGGTGAGGAGCGTATAATCCGTACAGTACTGCACGGAAAAATTGACCATTTTATCCACTACAATT
>NW_020441161.1:0-2983 GCF_000699045.2 Agrilus planipennis
ATTCTAAATATCTTCAGCTATTTTTTCATTAAATAATGAAGGAATATAAATCTTATAAATGTAATTTAACGCCTTAGATGGATATTACGCTTTATTGAAAATATTATGAGATTTCGGTTGGTTTAGGACAGTTTTCAGAGAAGCATGTGATACATTTAGATAGACGTGGTTGAAGAAATGTATTCCATACTATCACCACATAATAATTTTCGCTAATGCAACAAGCAGAAAAATGTCGACTTATAAGTGAGTGATTTCTATGTTCGGTGAACGACTTGCTTTACCAGTACATATTACAATTCTTTACTAATCAAGGTGGCAAAGTTTAAAAAGAACGACGGCAAAACAAAATGCAATGCGGGGAATAATCTACAATATGTAATATTAAAACATGACAATAGTAATTCATTAAACTGCTCACGTTTAGTTTTGCTTTCAGACCAAAATTAAAACCTTGATAGCCCGTCGAACTATTTAATTTAAATTAATTTCAAAATATCATAAATTAGTACATTTTACTTAGGCTTATAGAAATAATTTGTTTCAATTAAATGAAGATTTCTATCTCCTGGAAGGACCTCTGAATCAAGAAAACTATAAAATTCTCAGTTAATTTCTCAAAAATTATGTAACTCAAATATGATTTTAATGTTATTTAATTAATAATTATATACAGTCGAACTTCGATAACTCGAACAGCGATGTGACACATAAAAACTTCGAGTTATCAAATAATACTTCTTTCATTAGTATTTGTTTGTGAATGAACATTTATATATTTATTTCAGTAAAAATTGGTTAAATGTTACATAAGTGCCTTAATATCTATGCTTTTCAAAGGAATAACAAAAATTATGAGGCACTACTAGCAACATATTTTTACATAGTAAGTATGTACATATGTATGTACTACAAGTTCATATATACATATATGTATGTATTTACTATTTTACTGTAAAAAAGTCAGTTATTTGTGACTGACAAACGGATTTCTTATTTTAATTTTCAAAAAAAGCTTCAATTTCATTTAAACTATTATACAGAGCATCGGTTGTATATTGACTGGCTTTTAAATAGGAACGCAAGACACTCAACGAATTTTCAAATTTTTGATCAACAGACAATGTTTTTAAAGTACGTTTGATGACATATTAACACACGCAAAAATGTCTTTAACGTAATATATAAATGAAACAGGCACAGTATTTTTTACTTATTGTTAATAGCAACTAGTAAGTCAAACAAGTGAACTTAGCAAGCGCAGAAACTGAACTGCCTGCATAAATACGTTAAAAAAGATAGGTTAAAATCGACCGTAATTACGGGATTCCCCCAGAAAATTCGACTTATCGAAGTTGGCGCAAAATATTTCGTTCGAGTTATCAAGANAAATACGTTAAAAAAGATAGGTTAAAATCGACCGTAATTACGGGATTCCCCCAGAAAATTCGACTTATCGAAGTTGGCGCAAAATATTTCGTTCGAGTTATCAAGATATTCGAGTAATCAAGACAAATTTACACGCATTTCCCACTTTTAATGCTATTGTCAACCAATTTGGTTCGACTTATCGAAGTTCGATTTATCGAAGTTCGACTGTATATGACATTTTTATCTTGGGCATCATCTAAACAATAAAATAATGACATATTGCATTTTCTTCAAATAGATTAAGTTATAAATAAGGAATTAGAACCAATGGGGTGAAAGTTATTATTTATTGATTGATTAAGTATGTTATGTACTTAACTGACTTGCAAATCTGCCTTTGAACAAGAAATAAAAACTTTCACCCCATTAGCTCTTATTCTTTATTTATTAATAAAATAATGGTCATTTTTCTTTTACTAATTACAATTAGATGTTAAAGGAACGTACGAGAATTGTATAACTGTATAACGAAAAAGAAAAGGGTTAGATCGACCTTTTGGTAAACCAAGTTAGCGAAAAAATTCTTTTTATTAACTTTTTAATGTAAATTGCCGCCTTTCTTATCACTCATTCCTTCTTAAAGGTACTTAACTTAATTACTTCAGCAAAACGAAAAAATGAGAACGGAATCGAAGAATACGAAAAAATTTTAATTGCATAGAAAGCTTTTCTTTCTTCTTTCGCATTATAATTATATAGGTACCTACCTACCTTAGAGGAATCCGTTAGATATTGTAGTAATTTGTGATTTTAATTAATTCCCGCTTCCGGCTCTGGTTCCTTCACAAATTTCCCAAAGGAATCCTAAAAATAATTAAACAAACACTCCTTTCTTCTGTCCAATAATGAATAACTTTTAGCTTTCCAAGACTTTACTAAGAAAATGTTTTTGTCTATGTATATTTGTGTTTGAAATTGGAAACGAACTTCTAAAATATCTACAGCTGCATTCATTTACAAAAGAAAATTAAATTTGAAGACGTTATCTCGTTTCCGAATTGTGACAATGATTCGGGAAACGTTCTCTTTTAGATAAACTACTTGAATGTGCGATTTTAATCAGCATTTCAAAATATATTTGTAGACATAAATCGTTATTATTGTCGCAATAAACGTTCATGTAACCCTTCACGTAGCTTTTATTTAGCTTGCAATGTTTGTATGATAATTTGTTTAGATCAAATATTGACAGCTGAACTAGAATCACTTGCTTTTATCCAAGGGGTTGAACTTTTACGCGTTGATTCAGTTCCGATGACAATGCATTTTCATGGTATACTTCATTTACTTTCTCTAGCGATTTGCCCCTTCCAGTGTCTTGGATGCGCGCTGGCAGAATCGTAGGTAGAGAGAAAAAATCTCATTATACTCTCGACTCTTGTTCAATAAACATACTTTTTCATACAGTACCTGCCAAAAGTTTTGTTCAATCATTATAGTAGTGCGAGTCGAAAACAATCGTTAATATGTCTTTGAGTATAAATAAACATGTCGTTGATATTTTCAGTAGTAAATGGTACCAATAACAGCACATTTGAGCAATGCAATTGTA
>NW_020441162.1:0-751 GCF_000699045.2 Agrilus planipennis
TAGTTGATCTTGAAGCAAAAAGGACGAAAATGAAACGAAATAAATTTCCTGAGTTTCTGGGGAGAGATTGCACTTCCACACGCTACCCACTAGCTTCGTCACTGTGTTAAACATAAAATTTCGAAGATCAGGCACTGTTGACAATCGTGGGTGGAAGAGGACGAATGCGAGAATTAATTGAATGAATGGTAAATGCCTAGATGATAGGATCGAAAGAGGAGGTATCCTCTACCACTGTACCATAAAAAGTTCGTGGCGGTCTCACCCCCGTAAAAAGTTATGGGGGTTAGATGGGGGTGGGGGTAGGGGGGATCGAAGGAGGGTGGTCATCTGAGTAAAACCTCATAAATAATTTGCGGCGGTGTCACCCCCATAAAAAGTTATGGGGGTTGAAAGTTGATTATTTTGACAATTTTCATACACTATAATTCAAATAAAATTCAATAAAAAAAATATTTTCGAGCGGGCGGAGGTGGGAGATCGAAAGAGGGTGGTCACTTGAACAAAACCCGATAACCTGACCTAACCTAACCTAACCTAAATTGATAAAGATATTTAAATAATGTTTTATATAACTTTCACAATATTTTTATGTATTTTTGATTAGTTTTACCTTTGAATATTGTTTAAGAATGACTATATAAATATTTACATGCCTAGAAATGTATAAAAATTGGCATATTTATTAACTTTGAACCCCCATAACTTTTTATGGGGGTGAGACCGCCACGAACTTTTTATGGTACAGTGG
>NW_020441162.1:2156-3100 GCF_000699045.2 Agrilus planipennis
TTTCTCAATATTTTTATGTATTTTTCCATTAGTTTTACCTTTGAATATTGTTTAAGAATGACTATATAAATATTTACATGCCTAGAAATGTATAAAAATTGGCATATTTATTAACTTTGAACCCCCATAACTTTTTATGGGGGTGAGGCCGCCACGAACTTTTTATGGTACAGTGGTGGGGGAGACCTCCTCTTTCAATCCCCCCCATCATTTAGACCTTTACCGTAAAAATATTTAAAACTAGAACATCCCACATCCTCCTCTCTCCCGTTTCTGCCTCTAATATGTCTCTGACTAGACCTCCATGGGTGCTGATCAAGAATATATGTGTGGGTTTTTGTTTCATTTTAAATATTTTTCATTTCGTTAAGTTATAAGAGCTATATTTAACCAAATTGTATGATAGCGAGTTTCTGCAGTTTGTCCGTTCCTGATTCATTCGAATTGTTTTCGCAAGTCCCAGATTATAGGGAACGCGAACGACGGTGAATATCGCGGGGGGCGAAGTACATAGTTGCAAATAGGTGGCCATCGAGGTCAGACTAAAAAGAGAGTACATTAAAAGACGAAAGAGGCGTAAAAGACGAAAGACGCCGAAAAGACGGAAGTCTTGAAAAAGACGATAAAGACAAAAAAGACGGAAGACGGTAAAATGAAGTGTATATTGATGTGCTGTTTGTGACCGATAAAAAATAAGTGTATCAGGATAGCTGTTTAATACTGTGGAAAACTTTAATTGTACAAACCGTTATACTTCGTAATATTAAATTTCATTCATTAAACACTTTCTAAAATAGTGGAACTGGATTCGTTTTTATTTAACCCTAGACAAACAAAGAAAAAGCCTACATATGTATGTAACAGAGTTATTCACGTAATCCAACACGAAAGATTACGACTACGTTCTTAGACTCTTAAAAATTTTTATTGTGGGGGTAGATAGT
>NW_020441163.1:0-2975 GCF_000699045.2 Agrilus planipennis
CCTATTTTGGCTCTGATCTTTCACGGTAAATGAGCTATTTTGGCATCAGTGTCTTTTTTCTAATTGAAAACGGGTGACAAAGCCAAATAAGGCAGCATATAGACGAATTATTTCTTGCTTAACTGAAGAAATTATAACATAAAGATAGAAAAACTATATTTCAATAGCTTCTAATAGAAAAGTATAGTGCAAACACCACTATTAGTCTAGAAAAACTCCAATATTTAAAAAATGAGCAAATGCCTGCAAGGTTTCCTTAAAAAATATTTTATACTTAAGTTAATGTAGAAAATTAGATAGGTACTACAAAAAAGTATTTTGAAAATACGTGAAGGACTGGCTATGGGAAATCCCCCAAGTCCATTATTAGCTAAAATATGTATGACCAGTACCGAAAAAATTATTTTAGATTAGCACCCATTTTCCCTTTGGTGTAGAAAATTACTTAATTATTATTGAACCTAAAATTTTTGATCGCTCTTGGAGGATACATTCCTAATATCTGATTTTACTCCTTGGTGGTTTAGGAGGGGACTCAAAAACAATATTATTCTAGTTCAGTCATTATTTTTTCTACTNTTTTTTATGTATTTTATCTTCGTGTACATGTATATAATTTTGGTTTTTTGTATATATTTTTTGTCTAGTTATATTTCTTTTTGTCTTTGTGTAAATATTAACCTGTGCCCGCGTATAAATAAACTCTATTCAATAACCGAGTGCTTAAAGTTGTATCAATACTGCTAAAATTCATTTCGATATAGTTAGACGTTTAAACAAACTTAAGAACTCTTTGCAAAAGAAATGCGTCGTCAATTTTCCAACTCCCAAATCAGAACTAGATATAAAATCATTTTTAGGCTTAGTAGGCTACTACCGCCGTTTTATTAGAGTTTTCATAAACTGCCAAGCCTTTAACACAACGTTTAAAAAAAATGTTTTGTTTAATTCGAATTCAATGTGAAGTAGGCTTTAATCTTCTAAAGAATTAAATAACGTCACCTTCATTATTACAGTACCCTGATTTTAATAAACCCTTTAACAACTGACTCTAGTAACTTTGCCATGGGAGCTATACTGTCTCAGGGCGAAATTGGAAAAGATTACCTATCGCTTATGCTAGCAGAAGTGAGCTAAGTGTTTTTTCGCTAAGATTGATTGTTTTTCCTGTGAGTAAAATTTAATGTCAAAGTAGTATATGCGGGAGACTTGCACCATGACGGGTGCGGGAGATATACTCAGTGGTTCATGTCTCCCTCTATGGTGTTTGTATGAGGATTTTTGGAGTTTTATTTTATAGATGTAGAAACTTTTTGACTAAGTTTCTAAAGATATTCATGATTTCATTTGTCATGAATGTGACCAGAATTAGATTTAATTAGTTTACCAGCTGATGGAAAGTAATTATTAAGGCTAACTGATGATACCAAATGACTAGAATAAGTATATAATTTACACAAAGGGTTAAGAAAGACCAACATGTTTGATTGAAGGAACGTTAAATGTTTAATTTTGTTAACAAAATGTTTAATAATTATGTTGATTGTGGAATGTTAAAGAATATGTTGAAGTTTTGTTTTTTTTTCACAAAATACCTTCACCAAAATTTATAATTAATATTTGCCAAATAGCGTTCACTTCGCTCATGCCTTTAAATTAAAATAGAATATCAGAATTAAATGGAATTGTAAAGCGTCCTGACTAATAAAGGACAGAAAATGCAATAGTCCACTGCGCTATGAGCGACCGCGCATCAATTTCTAACCAATGATAGTAGGCCGGCAGTCACTTCTACTTAGAATGTGGGGCAAAGCCAGTGGATAGAGCAGAAGGATCTCTTCCGCCTCCTCTTAGGAATCGTGAGAGAAAGGTGAGAGACAGATGAAAATAGAAGACTAGTGATAGATTTTATCTGTGGAATATTATTACCTAGTGCCTTAGAATATGCCTAAGTGATCTAAGAAAACTACAAAAAAACTTGGACCAGGGCAAACGCACTAGGAATCGAACAGGTGGTTAACGCACATAATCTAAAATTGATTAACTCCTAATGATGAGATGATGTCTCACCGATGTAATTTTGAAAACGTCCTCTACAATACTTCAATATAAGACGCCAGAAGCAATTCTGACTGCACAAAGGTTCAAAGTTGATGGGTACAATTTGTTTAAAGTTGGAAAAAGTCATTCTTCGGTAGCATTACATTATTATACAAAGTGTCACCTTTAAACGATCTGGGTGACTGCAGTCCCACCAATATTTTTTAATCAAACTTTTAGGGTAAATTTATATTAATATGAGAGCACTTTTGGCTAAAGGAATTTACGTACCGACACTTAAAGAAACCGCTTGAGGGCATCAAACTTTTTGATAGTTTTCATTATGAAAACGTTTCATATTCGTTAGGTATTGAAGATACTCTTCATCACTAGTGGGTGAGTATTAAATCCTAATAATTCAATTACATGACTTTTCGATTACCTTATTATTAGCAATACATTAATTCAAATTTAATGCTTTTTGGCAATTAATGAATTTAAAATGGTGTACAGGTAAATTTTGCCATCAGTACATGACATGGAAAGATACTTTTCGTAGATTCCACTCACTCTTTATGCCGAAATCTACAAAAATTTTGCAAAATTTGGAGCTTCCTAGCAGTCATCTTAGGCGTTGGTACTAAATTCCTTTAGCTAAAACGGACTTCGTGTCAACATAAGTCTACTCTAAGTTTTGTTTTTATACAGGGGCAAAAGATTAGATTTGCAAATGATATAGCAGTATTAGCATCTAGCAAGGAGGACTTAGAGATAGCTTTAAATAAAATGGAAGCGGTACTGACGAAACAGTACTGTATGACAATAAATAAAAGTAAAACCAAAATACTGGTATGCAAGGGAAGAAAAAGTAGGGAAAGAGCGAATATAAAGATAGGAGACGAAAAATTAGAAGAAGTGGCTGATTTTAGATATCT
>NW_020441164.1:0-2962 GCF_000699045.2 Agrilus planipennis
CCTGCGACGCGCTGATGAGATCCAAAAAGATCGAAATCGCGATCCGCGTCTGGCAGTTTCGACAGAATACTGACCACTTCGAATTATTTTATTCGTGGGACGTAATTTATGAATGACCTTTAAACGAGCACTTTATTAATAGGTTCGTTAAATGTAACAATTAATAAAATGGACAAACATCCCCTCCGATACGTTACAGGCAACCGAATTTTAATGCAATAACAGTAGTTTTTCGTAATGTCACTACGAAGATACGATATGCAAACATCACTAAAGTAAGCACATTCAAGTTATTTAACATTACAATCGGGACCCACCTTGTACAGCCTAACTTACGCACATTTTCATTATCTATAATTACCAAGACTAATTGCGACATTTAAATTTCTATGCTTTGATGAATTGCGTATTAAGGAGGCTTTTTGTCGAGCCGAAAACGTGAGCAACGTATAATTTAGCTACTAATACTTCCAGTAATAATTCAAAACTGACATCTTAATAACTGTGCCTTCTAATAATTATTTTGTACGGATTACCATTTATTTCCTTCTTTCGAAACAAACTTGTAAGATGGAATGTGGAAAAGAAAACCGCGATCCTAACTAACCGTAAAATAAAACCTAAACAATAAAAATACTTCCCTTTTCGGACGATAAAATTTTCTGTGCTATTATTATTGAATAGTATATTCACTGAATATTAAGGAGTATCTAAATCACAACAACGAAACAAATCCATTCGTGACTGAAAATCAATTTCAAGTAAGGCTTGCACTCGCTGCAAATGATAAGGATGCAGCAACTGTTAATTTAAAATTTTCCACATTATTTCGCGTGTACTCCTAAGGATCGTCTTCTTTGAAACCAAGGATTTCGTCCCTACAGCGGCGACATGTTTCAAACCCGTAAATTCATAAATACCATGTCACATTATTGTAACAACAACTAATGTTCTACAGTGACATAGGTACTGACCTACACCAACGATTGATGCTGTATTGCCGAATTAGTTTATTGCACTGTATATCGATTGCCTCATACAAGTTTTAGATGTTAAAGGAATAAGCGGCTACTAGAGATTGACATAAATACCCTGAATCCAACTTAATCTAATGCATAAGAAGAAATATACTAAACAAACACTACACTTATGCTGGTAATCGTCATCTGATTGATGCAGCGTGTCGGCCCGTATTTCTCTGTTAGAGAAAAAAAAACTTTTGAGTGTTTCATTCCCATCAGCCGGTAACTCTGCTGGTGGGCGGGTAGTCCCTCCGGACTATGCCGGAAGGTACAGCGGAAGGCCCTCTTCAGCCTCCTTTCAGAAATTGTGGGAACGGGTGGGTGATGGTTCAGGTGAGAAAGATAAGACGGAAGAAATGAAGACAGAAGAGAATAAAAGATTATCTGTGGAATATTACTGCCCCAACATTTGCCTAAGTGATCCAAGGAAACCACAGAAAAACTTGGACAAAAGCAGACAGACCCGGAATTGAACCGGCGTCCTCCCAAATGATAGGCAGTGGTCTAAACCTCTAGGTCATGCCGCTCAATACCCGTAGGAAAAATTTCCATTGATTTTCAATGGGAACCAATGCAAAATTTATGAATTCTATTTAAAACCATTAAATGGAAAAACAATTGGGTATCTAAAAATGGAGAAGATCTGGTCTGAGATGATTAAAATTTATTAAAAAAATGGAGAAAAACGTGCTGATTGTCACAGCAAGTTGTAAAAATAAACAAGACATTATTTGGAATAATAATTGTCATATAATTAATATTTTCCTCATATTTCATCTTGATTAAAAAGAATTTCATTTAATTACCATTAGCAATAATTAAAAGTACAAAATAAAGAACTGGCATTGGGTTCAGGAATGGAAGTTCGAATGGAACGCAAAGGGAACTCCCATTGCGTTCAGCAATGGAAGTCCCATCGAGTTCGAGAATTCTAGTGGAAATTCCATTCATCCCATTGGCAATTCTCCATTTATTACCATTAATTATTATCAGTGGTAATTAAATGGCATTTTTTAATGTAAATTTTTCCTACGGGTATCTATGTCAGGGCTGGAATTGAATATACCTGTACTTTGAACTACATTCGAACATACAAATATTCACCTAATTTTATTATTTTATAGTGCATTATCACCTCCTGCATACATTTTGTACTCATTATTAGTTTCTAACTAATTAGCATTCAAATTTTCATTCTGAAACAGATTTTTCGTTCTCCCATTAGACAACGGGTATTCTCAAGGTGTAAAAGTTTGCAGAACGCCACCGTTTCGTTACCACTTTTACTGGACATCCTCAGGAATCAACTGAAGAATAATTTTATGTAATGAAATGGCGATATCTCTTTGACGCCGTTGAAATCAATCCAGAATATTAACTAGTTGGATAACTTTTTGTCTCAAAATTTTAAAGAACCGGCTCGTGAATTTCGGTTACATTTAGGCAATTCGCAATCGTACAGTTGGTAAAATTTATTACGAGCAAATCAATCAGCACACACTCTTATGTAGGTACCAGACAAAAGGTAACTTGGAATTGAGTTCTTGAATGATACGCTTAACTCATTTATACCGGGAAACGATTTGTTGCAAAGGCCATTGTAATTTGACGAGAAACGTAATGGAAAGTTTCGTTCAAAAACTAAAAAGTTCTAACGTACACAAACAGCCAATTTATGCTTCGGTACATTCAACATCGTCAGTAATTAATTAAAAGTTCACGAGAATGAAAAAGCCAACTTCCTAAACTGTTTGACGGAACGCGAAAAACTGAAGAAAAAAAAAATTGCTGCTGTAGTTTCACAAAGTAGCAGCCGTGCACTAAGCGATGACATAGGAGAAAGCGCAGCGCAAAATGTATAACTTTTAATCAACTACTAAGACTAATAACATTGGTTAGATTAGAGAACAATAGTCTTTTAATTTTCAGCTGTATCATCT
>NW_020441165.1:0-1755 GCF_000699045.2 Agrilus planipennis
AATACATTTCCATTTACCTCCTTCTCTATATCCATACAAAATATCTATCAAACAAATAAAATTAAAATTTTCTTTTGAAAAATGAAACCATTCCATCAGTATTTTCTTATGACGTTGTCACGTTCACGACTTTACAGATAACCCATTTTTTTTAAAGCACATCTCCACTTGCCGCTTGGGCTTGCAAACTGTAATTCTATTATTGCTATGGTTTGACAACTGATAATATCGAAATTGATGCGCAGTTGCTCATCGCGCAAAGGACCACTGCATTTTCTATCCTTAAATAATGACGACGCTTCTTAAAGTCATTCACTTCGGATTAAGAAATTGTTCCCACTTTTAGTTCTACAGATTACTGTATTTATACCGACATACACAGGTGCAGACACTTTTGAAAAAGTAATTCAATTTTCAAATAGAAACATGTTTCAAGGCCCTCTGCGTTTACAATTTCAATCGTTAACGTTAACGAAGCTTTTGTTTTTCAATGTAACGTTCAAGTTAACAAGGCTAACATTGCTACTTTCATCAGCATAGGCTGTGAAAAATAAAACGGTTGTTGTCATTTCGAAATGTTTTGTGTCAAAAGAAAAATTCGCGTTCATTCATCATTCTGATTCTTCTTTTTAAACGAGCGGACCCCAATTCCCAGCCTCATTAAGTTTAATAGCGATTGCGGACAGCCGTTAACAGTCTTTATGTATACGTTGGTTTTAGGGAAACAATAATAGGAGAAACAAACGAACGTTCGAGTGTCCCATAAAAGAGCGAACAGCTGTTCTAAGCTAACGGAATTATTTTAAGTGTTTGGTTAGTAGTTGATCACTCTATTTCGTACGTAGTATGTACGGAACTGCACCAAGGGCATCAATTAAATTTAATTAAGCGCCGTTCAGTAATCCCAGGTCACGTAAGGGCGCAATTAAGTTGACTGGGAAGGGCCCTCGGTATAATGCAACTATTAGTAACCAAACGATGATGGTATAGACCTCAAGTGGTGTATTTCACTGTATCTTTCACCTACGCGAACTTTGTATAGTGTCATGTACAGGGATAAATAGGTGACTCCAAACTCTGATCTAAAGTAGGTGTATAATCCAACCTTAAAAATCTCAATATTACTGGTTCAAATTTACTCCTAGGAAAGTCCCTGAGGACTACAGTAGCAATACCTAAAAAGAGCGGGGATAGATGCTAGACATTTATAGCAATTACCTTAACTTCCCATGCGTCAAAAATTTTAACTAGAATTGTATAGAGGATGGAAAAAAGAGCGGAAGAACGAGTTATAGAGATAGAAGAGTGATACTTGATTTGTATAAAGAGCAACAGGCAGTTACTGAGCTGGAGTAGCAACGTAAAGAAGTAAATATTACGAAGGGAGTCAGACTGTCACCGCTACTTTTTAATATATTTATCGAAGACGCAATCAACATCGTTAAAGACAGTGGAACTGTAGGGGTAGATATACGGGGGCAAAAGATTAGCAAGCTTAGATTTGCAGGTGAGATAGCCGTGTTAGCATCCAGCAAGGAGGAGTTAGAGATAGGCTTAAATAAAATGGAAGCGTAGCATAGTACTACAGATGGCGCTCACCACGCCATTTGTTGTATTTTCTAAAACGCGCTGTTAAGACAGCAGGTAAAGGTTGGTCTGTGTTCTGTCGGAGCTGCCTGCGACGCGCTGATGAGATCCAAAAAGATCGAAATCGCGATCCGCGTCTGGCAGTTTCGACAGAATACAGACCACTTC
>NW_020441165.1:3528-4173 GCF_000699045.2 Agrilus planipennis
AACATTTTTCGGCGTTATAAAGAGTGGTCGTTAAATGGAGAGAAATAAAAGATATTATTTTACTATTCTATAATAATATGCATTTACCAATATAGTACACATTTTGCACACGAACATTATTATTCATACATTGCGTATAGCCTGTTATCTTCGTCTGATATTTTTTGCTGCTCCAATATTTTAATTGTATTTTGTTATGTATCTTACTTATATCTTGAGATAGTGCTGGATCAATTTGATTATATAAAAAGTATTTTTTTAATAGTTTCGCTGAATCAAGTGCTTGTTTGATGCTTGGTGGAGGGACAGGATCGTCTTCTTCAACAGCGTACACAGCTGCAGTTCTTATCTATTTCGGCAACTTAGAAAGTACAGCTTAATGGTTTTTAATGCCGCATTGTTGTCGTTAAATAGAGTGAGCGTGATGCTATATAGAGTATAATATTGTATAGAAAACAATGTAAACCAACCAAAGTCAAGCAATTTCAACGTTTTAAGAAGTTTGTCGTTAAATCGAGTGACGTTATAAAGAGTTTACACTGTATTTGAAATATAGGGTTGTTCGGAAAGTCATTTCGTTTTTCCCGACAGAGGATTTAATTGTATTCTTTTGCACCCAACTTCACATTTAAGCCGTATAATTTT
>NW_020441166.1:0-2368 GCF_000699045.2 Agrilus planipennis
CATTTCCACTACTTATTAGTATTTCCCTTCAAATTCTTACAATCTATTATTTCCGGATGTATTAGAAAACTGCGTTTGTTCCTTATCATTTTCCTATAAAACCACTTTTAATTAGAATTTCTAGAAAAAAAATGCAGCTTATTTTCGTTGGTTAAAAGCATTTTAAGACCACTTGTTCTGAAAAGTGTTTTCAACCAGATCTGGGGTACACGTCCTTTAGAACATTCGTCGTTAAAAATGTCTACCCTTAACACAAAAGCCATAAAATGCATGTACGTCGGTAACTCATGTAACGTATGATGCAGTTAAACCTTTATGAGTACGGGTTTTACACGACTTGATGTACATACGCTTATTTTTATGTAAACGGTAACTTAACATAATAAATAACTGAAAGCAGATCGTTTGTTGTCGATAAATTTTCTGGTGAAAGCCTTTTCCAAAATGATACCACATACAGCTTATTACCTTAACATCTCTTGAATAGAAGGTATCGTGTTACCTTAAATTGTGCTATTTAAAGCGAAAACCTCCAGGTTTATTAGGTATGGAAATAATATATGACAAAGGGGGTGTGACAACAGCAACAATTTTTCCCCTTTGTTTGCTTTCTCTTAAATGAATCATTTACAAACGGGCAAAAATCATACCAGTTATACTAAAGCAATTTTATAATTGATCTGTTTCAATCACTTCAGTAAATAGAGATGCATAATAACATTTAAATAAGTATTAAAAATGTCTATTTACCCACTATGGTGAAAATCGCATTCGGGTTCGAATCCAGTTGTTGATGACTGGAATCGTGTTGATACATTGACAGACAGACAACGCCATTCAAAAATATCTTTTAATTTTCCCGGAATTCTTAAAGGAACTAACCGGAGTTGTCCATTTAATTTTCTTCACTGTACAGACAATATCACAAATATCACTTTGATTTTGTATTTTTATGAGTAGGTATATATTTTTTATTAAATTTATGATACTTATATACATTCTATTGTTGTTGTAGTATATTAGAATAATCGTTACGTTCAAACTTTAGTTGTAGATTACTCAGGCTAGGAAGATGCTTAAGACTGTTATACGATGCGCATGTGCTATTTTCCTCGTAGTCCTGGCAACGTCTAAAAGTGAAAGTATTCTGTTGCTTGCTTATACATACGAAACCGCGTAATAATGTAATGAGTAAACGCTATCAGTTTTTCGCTATCAAAAACTCAAAAACAATGTTATATTATGAATTTAATGTTATTCTTGTGATGGATAGTTTATAAGGTGCAACTGAAAAGAACTTTATGCTGTAAATCTACATCGAATGACAGTGTTTTCCTCTGGCTATATCCATAAGGTATGTGTGCACAAACTTTTTAGGATAAGGAGCAACTTGGACGCTAAACGAATTTTGGCATAGGAATTTTTGATTCTCTTTAATGCATTATTACATGTTATGAAATTAAAATACAGGCCAAATACCAATTTATGATATCATAACAATTTTGAAAACATAATTTCTTTTACTAAATTTCATGTTTATGTATCATCTTCGTTGTAAGTTAATAAATCAGTTAATGCTTTTAATTTATGTAAGCATATCACTATAACATGATCTTCGAAGACAAATCGATATGATAATATTATTACCTCGTCTTTAATTGCCGGTTTCTCTAAAATTTCATGTTGACAATCATAAAATTTATTACCCAACTAATTTAGAATTAATGGAAAATTTACTCGGAATTCAGTAGCAAAATTTATGCGAATGGAGTATGAACAGTAAATGTCATTGTTTATCGCCGATTTAATAAAATATAACATTCTGTTGCTCGTAACAGAGTTCAGGAATTATGAGTTGTGATGCGCGTAATAAATAATTAAACCAAATAAAGTATTATTGTGGTAAATTTGATATTTTACTGCGTACATAATCTTGTTATAAAACAGGTAACAATACCGGGTTCATGCAATAAGCAATTCACACACCTTTATTTTAAGTCGTTCCCGTTGGTTGTATTATGACGATAGATAGTAAAGGAAATGTAAATGATAGATCACAAATCTGAATGGAAAAATATAAAAGAACTTTATAAGCCAGTGATGTAAATATTTTTTAAAAAACGCGTTTGCAGTGGTCCACAAGTGTATTGCATTTTTTATATACGTATGTAAATTAATGCACAAAATAAAAATGGTTTGTCTATTGTCCTTAAACCAAGTAAAAGGGTAAAAAAGGTATAATAACAGTTCTTTTCTTGTTTTTATTAATTTTATTATTTTAAAGTTAATTAACTGTCAAAGAGATCTCTTTTTGTTAGTTGTTGATCTTTAACCTACGATAAGATGTGTTGGAACTACTTATGCAAAT
>NW_020441166.1:2499-3097 GCF_000699045.2 Agrilus planipennis
TAGACCTTCATGCCTGAAAAGGTGTCCTACCAACCTATCTCGCCTATTTCTTATTGATTTCCATAGAGTCCTCTGTTCTCCTATTCTTTCTAATACCTCTTCATTTCTAACCTTCTCTATCCACGGTATCCTCATCATCCGCCTGTAACACCACATTTCGAACACTTCTTTTCCGTCGCGCCCACTGTCCATGTTTCGCACCCGAAATTAAATTTCACGGTCAGATAAAAAATTTCGGGTTGTTTCTAGTGCTTTTTAATCGTGAATGTGATTGTTTTAACATCATCTGTCAGTCATGTTAACACCCTTTTGTATTCCTAAAGGGATCGAATTTGAAAGAATGCTGTCTTACCGAGTCCCAAACTATGTACTCAAGGAATATTCTATCCAATTAGTCAGTTAATCAGTCTGTTTTATATGTATAATTATTTTTGTACATCAAGATTGTGGATACGTTACTAGCAAAGACTATTTCAATAAAACAAACTGTGGCTTCTCTTTGTGGACAGTGGTATATAATATAAATAGATCCTGTCTAGACATTGCTTAATTAATTTTAACCTACATATTAATATAATTTGATTTATATCTGGAACAC
>NW_020441167.1:0-2960 GCF_000699045.2 Agrilus planipennis
CCAAGGAAACCACAGAAAAACTTGGACCAAGGCAGACGGACCCGGAATCGAACCGGCGTCCTCCCGAATGCTAAGCAATGGTCTAGACCTCTAGGGCATGCCGCTCGGTCGGAAGTGTTAGTAGTTTTGAAAATAAATTTTAACGATGATTAAAAGGGTGGAGCTAGAAGTATTTTAACTAAAGTAGGGATCGAATCAGAAGAGAATGAACCTTGGAAAGACGGAAAGAGTGATTAGATGAAATACTAAGAAACAGATTTCGCCCCAATATACCTAGAAACCCAATATTAAAATGCAATTAAGAAGCAATAAGAATTATACACCTCATGCTGTTAGTAAACGAAATTAAAATGTTAAAGTATTAGTGGAAAGTACAAGTAATAAAGTAATTTGTAGAGAGAATAATAGAAAGGTACAGATACAAAAGGTTTTGAGAAGATACATTTGAAAGGATATTTACATAATAACAATAGGAAATATTTACAATAGAAGGAATTGAATTATACATTATAATGTTGAAATTGTAAAAAATATGAAAGCTATATACAAAAATGATAAGATATCCTAACAAAAATATATGTGGCAAATATATGTAGCCACAATGTGGAGTTTTTTGTAATTTATTTCCATTAGGTAGGTATTACGTGGTAATATATTTGATAACACACATTCAAAACATAATGTTTCGGCATTGACCTAAACAGCAATAGCATAAATGGAAAACTATCTACTATGTTTTCAGTTGACGAATGACTTTTCAGGTTAGTTTTTTTTATAAGCATCCAAGGCGTCGCCGTCTGTCGTGTTGCTCCACGTCGCGGTATCCGCTATTAATTGTTGGCGTCGAAAGTCCCAAACCGTGTTTAGATAGAGGGAAAGTTCTAACTCCAAATTGGTCCCGAATACTTTTTGCTTACATACATCTAGCATCATCATCCCCCTTAATACTTATCTCAAAGTTTGTCGTTTGCTCTCCGAACCGATTAATTATATTGTCAATTGTGTGCGCGGACGGGATTTTAAATTGAACTAGACGACCCGACCGACGAATTATTTCTTTATCGCGGGTAATTCAATACGCAAGACAATAAATTAATATCGTAGTAAACAATTAGAGATTCCATCAATATTCGGCAGTCAAGGCTAAATCACTAGGTACTGCAGATTTAATTTATCTATAGTCATGTTAAAAGTAGAAAAAGGAGACTGTGGTAAATAATAATTAATTAAAAATTGAAAAGAAGACTCGCCCCTATTTACCATTACCATTACCATTTTTTTTTTGAATCTGAGTCTCGCGTTGATAATGCCCACGCATGAAGTGGGTGAAACAATTATTATTTTTTGTTTTTCCTTTTCCTAAAAAAGAAAAACAAAAGTTATTGGAAATATAATAATTATGAAAATAAAGTGTGCAAAATCTCAAATTATCAGATATCACATGACGGTGATAACTAAAACTAATACATTTTATAGTTTATTTTTAAAATTTTACGTAGGTGCCTATCTGATTTGAATAACATATAAATATCTCTCGGTAACCGAAATCGATGTCAAAGGTGTACGTGTACCACTTTTCGGTTATCCTTTCTCAAGATATCTCGTCTTCCGGATTTCCTTGCATGAACATATCTCGTCCGATATTCGTCTAGACCGGATATATTGGTTGCGTCGCTACATCACTGACGACTGACGGCGGAGGCACGGCGCCGGCGGTAGAAATAACGACTTCGTTCGTTGCTTCTTCCTACGACCCCTTTGATCAGACTCTTACCTATCTAGGATTGCACGGCGGGACTCGTGATCAAGTTTAGCATAATGGCTGAACTTTGATTCTGAGACGATCTCTGCCGTCGAGCGGTTGCCTNGTGACGGGTTTTTTTTATTTAAATATAAATTAAATTAAATGCCATAAATCATAGCAATACAATTATAGATTGTCCTTTGACTTTTAAACAAATTATAAGTACAATCAGAAGGTATGCTCTTATATTATTTGTATGACTTTCTTTAAACGAAGATCCTCAGCAATCTTCCCAAAAATAGTCATATTCAAATCAAAACTAGAGTAACTGTATTGCAAGCTATAATTTTGCATATTTAATTACCCTGTTATCATTGGAGAATGACTAGGATCAATATTAACCAAAGAATCACCACACGTTCCACTAACAAATGAATCGAAGTTAGTAAAAAGTAAACTTAACTAATAATCGCATTAGGTTCACAAAAAAATTGCTTTAAATTAAATTTAATAAATCTAATCATGCATGTCTCTAAAGTGAGTATGCTATCACGAATATGACTGTTAAGGTGATCGCCGTAAACAAGAGTCGGCTTACCATCGTGGCATCATCTTAATCCAGGAAGATTGAAATCACTCGCTTATAACAAAGGTAACCGTTTCACTTCATCAATAAATTCATATTCTAGTAAAGAACCAACAGTTGATAAATAAACTAAACAGTAATAAAATTGATTCCACCATGCTTAATCATCGTCGTCAGTCCTAAGAGGGGTTGGATACGCACCTCCACTCTTTCCTATCCTAATCTATTCTTCTCCGCATTTCCCTAAAATTAGAACATCCAACCTCCTTAACTATTTGTGAACAGTAATCTAATCTAGGGCTACCCCTCCTCCTCGTAACTCCTGTTTCTTCTTCTAATATGTTTCTGACCAGCTCATGTTTAGTTTTCACAAAATTATATTCAATACATAACCTCGAAATGGCCCTTGAACACAATGAAATATATCCCTGATAAATATTAACGTACCGTCACCACGAGATTTACCAGCTTTCATGAAGTCACAATTCACACGAAAACACTTATAATTCTCCAAATAAATCTTTTCATCACTTATAGAAGCATATAAACAATATACGGTACTGAAACTTTTGAAAACTCTGTCGAAACTGCCCCAGAAAGCCCTGTGTTTAAAAACGGTCGTGTACTCGT
>NW_020441168.1:0-2965 GCF_000699045.2 Agrilus planipennis
ATTTCACAAAATTAATGTTACCTCCTCGCTATGTTGTTGAGGTTACAGTTACCTGATTTTGGGCCTTTTGGTGATGGTAAAAAGTAATAAATTTTTTATAATTTGACATGCTTGAAATCTGCGTTCCAATATTAAAATTTACAATCATTCATATCACATTAAATAGTCATGAGAATTTGTTTGTATTTGAAAAAGTCTTGAAGGAAGAACTATTGACAGATAGCTAATTTATCTGCATTCACGACTATTTTATTTTATAAAAGATTTTATTTTGTTGATTCGATACACAATAAGTAGTGAATTTAGAGCACTGCTAATATTTGTTTGTTATTGTTATCTACTGTTACGTAACGGGGTCGTTCTCGTCCCCATTTTCCATAAACAGTTCTTGTTTGCGTCAGTGGGTTTTCGACAAAACAATAGTACGATGTCTAATAAAATCTACGATGGCAGAAGTAATTTACAATAATAAACGTAATTGTGGAACGAAGATGATAATTTCTCGGACGGACGAAGTTAGCGGGTAAGGAAAGAACATGACGAAGCGCGATTGGTCACGGCTAATCAAGTAAAAAAGGTAATTGGAGTCATTGTGATGAACAATAAGAAGATTTTGTGCCTAGTTATTATCTTTTAAATCGGCAAAAACGCTTTCGAGCGATTTAGCATCAGCATTACAATGTTTGCGGGTAGTAGTTCACTTACATTTACTTATGATCAAATCATTTCAACAAGCAATGTTTGAATCGGATCATATAGAATAATATGCTAAAATGCTAATGTCCTATCTAATGTTATTGTGTGATTATGTTTGTAATGGAAATCGCAGGAGCTGTCTCCTCTGATGATACAATGTTTTGGAAGTAGCTGACTATAAAGATCGATAATTAAAAGACGGAGCTGAGCCAGGATGTTGTCGTTTAATTGGTGGCTATTAGATTATTACTAGCGGCATTGCAAATTCAGAAAAATTATTTAAAAAGCACTTATATTATTGTTTGTAAAATGGCAGACGTGATAACAGCCCTTTTAGTTAAGCACATTTATATTTTGTATGGAGGGTGTAGGTAAGAAAACAATCTCATATGGGGGGAATGTTGAAAAAGTGTCCAGCTATAAGCGGTAGATAACAGTTCAAAAACTATCCAAAATGGCGCTAGCATAGGCAAAAGTTATGGTATGAATGTAGCAGTTGTTGACGGATCGAAGTATGCCGAGTTAGAAAATTTAATATTTTTGGTGACTGGAATAGTTGGTGACAATCCAGTATACCGAACTGCAACTAATAAATGTAGTTCAAAGTGATTTTATCCTTGTTTATTTTTCTATTCTATTCTAATAACTTTTGGCGTTTTATTTGAAATTCACCCTGCTGCTACCGAGGCGCCACTCTAACTTAATTTGATGGGCACTTTTTCACTACAGAGATAGTACGCCTTACCTCTACCCTCCATAATATTTTGATAAATTTTATTTAATGTGGATTCACTGCGTTAGGGGTAGGCGGCTTTCGAATATTATGTTATTTTTGCTGAAAGAAGCGGCAGAGTAGACCATAAATCTTAAATTTGTAAAAAAATAATTTTAAATCATATTATATATTACAAATTACAAACAAACTTGTTCTAGCCGATTCCAGATGATCTACACTGTACAGAACTGCCGAGGTGAAAGATATCATGAAGAGCCTGTCGTTGGAAGACGAATAGACGAAGATNAATAGTCCTATCTTCATATTTTCGTTCGTTGCTCGTAGCTCTTTCTTTTGCTTATACATTGGATTTAATTATTTCCTTTTTTTTTAAATCATTATCGAAAATGTATAAGGGAAATAAAATGGATGGGTGTATTATGAAAGTTTCTATTTTTAAATATTAAAATATTAAGTATAAAGGACTAATTGTTTTCGAAGCCAAACAGGCTGATTATTTAGTGTAAAGTAAAATTGAGAATATCCTAAGAAAAAAACACAAATATGCGTTTTAAAATTTTTCGACTTCATTAATTCCCATTCTTCATTTTTGTAAAAAAAAAACAAATTGTGTCTATTTCTTTTAATTAAGTCAATATCTACGCTTTTTCAACCATTATGAACTAGACCGAAGCTTTAGATTAAACGAATCGTCATCCTGATTATAATTTATGTGAAGGATCGTTAAGGGACGACGTGATCCAAGAGAATTAGTTGGTATTTCGAGGAGGACTGCGTAAGGTACTGTGCATCACCGCCAACTATGCACTAACTATCTCAAATGGAATTTATTAAAACTGATCATTAAATATCTCGCAGTTAGCTCGAGAATTAGTTATGGAAATGAGGTTCGTCGGTTCGGCCCACCTGACCGACTAACAAAACAAACATCTCAAAAGTCACAGTTTACGACGTTAGTCTAGTTGGGACCAATGCGGAGTGTCAAAATTGAAGGGATGACTAATGGGATGGGTGACCGCAATTAGGAGAATACTGCTAGGGAAACTTTAATTAGTCATAAATTATAAAGAATTAAATATCAATTCTACTAAGAAATCTACACTAAATAATTGTAAATTAAAATTAAGTAAAACAACTTTGAATTCAATTAGAACTTAAATTATTCATTCCACTAGTAAAATTGTCAATATATCGTGAAAGGAAACATTAACATCTTGAGTATTCCGGCTAAAATGTGGAGATTGCAACAAACCTATATAGGACAAATAATATGGTCACTAAAATAAAGGACCAAGGAACATTTTAAATCCAACTAAGGACAATTAACAGCATGTATACTACCTTCTTGAACAATTTTTAGGATAAGGACAGCGCAGACAGCTCCGACAGAACATAGACCAACTTTTACCTGCTGTATTAACAGTGCGTTTTAGAAAATACCACAAATGGCGTGGTAAACGCCATCTGTAGTACGATGCTACATTTTAGGATTACGTATGCTCCAAAAAGGTCCATTTGTATGGATATCTACTT
>NW_020441169.1:0-3005 GCF_000699045.2 Agrilus planipennis
AAAAAATAGGCGAGATAGGTTGGTAGGACACCTTCTCAGGCATGAAGGTCTAGTCAGAGACATATTAGAGGCAGAAACAAGAGTTAGGAGGGATAGAGGTAGATCTAGATTAGATTACTGTTCGCAAATAAGGATTAAGGATGTGGGCTGTTCTAGTTTTAGGGAGATGCGAATATTAGCTCAAGATAGGAAGGAGTGGAGGTACGTGTCCAACCAGTCTTAGGACTGACGACCTTAGGATGATACTATACATATATGTTTCCGAAATCGTTTTATTTAAATCGATCTGACATTTGACAGAACAGATCATAATTTTACACCGGTGTTTGTAATAATTCCCTTTTACAATGTAAATATTTCACGTGAAATGGTTAGTAGCAGTAATTAACCTGTACGGTGGACGATAATCAGCCGTAAATGTTAATGTATTAGGTAAGTTACTATGCACTAAACAAATGTTGTTCTATTTAAATCTGCACGTACGTCTGCATGTATAATTACGTCTGTACAGAGCAACGATAATTAAAGAAAAAGAGGAGAGCGGGCCATGCCGAAGTACACGTGCCCTATCAGAGCACGCTGGATTCCATGTGACTCGACGCGCGCTTTTGTACCTATATAATATTATATTTCTGGTCTGTCTGCTGCCAAGTCACGTGGTGCTGTTGTGGGGGACGGGGGCGGATCCCTACGAACCACTTGTATTTTTTTGTTAAGAACCTGACGTCATCAGACAGTTAGTGGATAGGTCATGATCTCCTGGTAAATCGAATGCAACAAAGTGCATTAAATTTCATGCGCATCGCATGCTTTCGGCCTCTTGGCCAATCACGAACGAGCTAGAATGCACCCGACTCAGACTGCTGCGATTAAGCGCAGTAAGTGCATGGCAGTTGCTATTTTAGACAGCTGATCGAGATGCACTCCGCGTGCACGTCTGAGTGCATACATGTTACATGTAGTATGTCGTATGATGCACTCGTATGCAGTCGCAGTCCATTCGACTTTCGCGTGCAATGCAACTGCATTTAAGTAAACCATGCACACTGAGTCTCTTTTTTTTTTTTTAAGTTGTATTATAGCGATTAATTAGTAAATTGATTATATGGAATATAACTACAATATTCATAAACACTAAAAGTCTGTAAGGTGACAAAATCATACTTAATAAGTTATTGTTAATTAAAACCTGTTATACCAACCAGCGATAGAAATTGTAACATTTTAGCCATACCACAAAAAACTTTATTTGAGCGGACACGTGTTTCGCCCACTTCATACGTGGGCATAATCAACGCGAGACTGAAGTTTTTTGTGGTAATTAGGGGTGAGTCTTCCTTTTAAATTTTTTAATCAGAATTAAATTGAAAACACCAAAAAATCGTTAATAATTTGAAAACTCACTTTTACGCGAAGAGAAAAAAAATTGAAAACTATCAATCTCAAAAATATGCAATGAACAATTTGGATAGACAGTAGAAAAATTAAAAACCTTTCTTTTCTTAAACAAAAACACTTACCCGAGAAAATTTAAAATGACAAACAATATCAATACAATTGTAACAAGAAGTTGTTGAATTTACTTACAATTATAGTTAAACACGCGATAATTTCCAACAAAATACCGAAGTTTGTGTGCAATATGAAAAAATGCAGAATTGAATTCACAGTATATGTAGCACGATGCTACATTTTAGGATTCGATTGGAGCATACGTAATTCTAAAATGTAGCATCGTGCTACAGATGGCGTTTACTGCGCCATTTGTAGTATTTTCTAAAAGTTAGGCATAATTTTGATGTACCTGCCTTTTAATACAAAATGAGAATCTACGACACTATTACAAAAAAATCAAATTAGAGGCAGTTTCTAACTGAAATTGGTACCTTGAGTGTTGAAACGTATGCAGATAGCTGCACCGAATTCCATTACAAACATTTACAACTAATATTTATGCTACAACATTAATCCATTACATATTATAGTATATGATTCTTTTAAATGTTTACCAAAATAATCACCAATATTTGCATTTTTTTTGAGGTATTGTACGGTCATTTTTTATTCCAAGAAACATCTGGTGATTTGTCGTTGACATTATTAAATGTTATTTATTTAGCATTAGAAATACATACGTATTGGTACTTAACATTAGCGATATAGTAGCTTACCGTACCAAGTGCAAATCTGCACAAGTGAAAGTGTTAATTTGCGCAGTGGTTTATTCCTCTGCGAGATCACGTCGTTCTGAGTCCGAAAATTAAAAGAAAAGAGTAGAGCCGAAAGCCGTTCTAAATGAAAGTACCGGATAAGCAATAAGATACACATATCGACGAAACGAGACGGACTGATACAAATCAATACAGCAAGCAAACCTTCGATCGGTATGTTTACAATAATTTGACAATTGGTTGGTACAATCTATGGCGAAATATGCTGTTGGAAATTACGGTACCTACACGTAGATAGAAAAATAGTTTAAGAACAGGTACATACCTATTGGGATCCGTCAAATGGGAGGAGCCTAAAAACATGGCGCCGATTAGGGAAAATTTATCGTAGTTCCTATAGAGTACCGTGCAATTTCCAAGTTTTTAAATTACGATAAAATGATAAAGTATTGACAGAATATGTGATTGGGTTGACACAGAGCCTCGGAAAGGAAATTTCGTTGAAGGTGAGCGTGTTTTTAATGCCAATCACATTATAAAATTCGGAAATAACAAATTCCATCAAGTTTACTGCATACTTTTTACAAACTTCGGATATAAAAAGTGATTCACGTTATATAATTGGTGAGGTGATTCTGAGTGATTTAAGCAATATCATATCAATAACATGCACGTGCAAAGCCGATTTAAGAGAACGTTGCAAACACATTATTGCAACTTTGTTGTATTGCAGCAGGTAGGTTCTTAACCTCAAAATACTTATATCGTATCATTAGAATTGTGTTAAATCAATTACACAGCAATAAATAATTTCTCACTTTATAATTTTAGTAT
>NW_020441170.1:0-2948 GCF_000699045.2 Agrilus planipennis
GTCGACCTTTAGCAGAAAAACATGCCAGCGAAAACTTGAAATTTTCAACAATGTGCCGAATTTAGGACGCGCCTTTCAGTAATATTGCAAAAATATGATAAATTTATTCCAAATCGAGTTAAAAATTTCAAAGGTCAAAAACTATACACATATTTGCAGATACGGTGTCGCGGAGAATTAACTTCACTGTTTATTTACTAAGAAACTTTAACGGCTGCTGCTAATTTTGAAACATAATCAATGGAATTACATGAAAGTGCCAAACCCAATAATCATTTAAGAAAAGGTCACGAAGATCAAATTACTCCAAGTAGTTGTTGAGATTCCTCTACGATCATAAAATTACGGAAGTTTCGAGAAACTTCTCAAACTTTCTAGGATTTCCTACAATTTTCTGAAAAATGCCGTGTTCTAAAGTTTTGTCGAAAATTCCAGAAGTTCTCAAAAGTTCCACAACTCTCTCTATATNGGACTAGTAATATTCAACTGGTAAAGCTTTCAGTAGCTTCTGTCTTCATATCATCCGTCTCATCTTCCTCATCCCAACTACCACCTACCTATTCCCACGATTCCTAAAGGATGAATGAACAGGGCCTTCCGGTGTAGTCACAAGGGACTAGCCACTGACCAACAACGATTGCTGGTGAGAATAAAATAAAACCCAAAAGTTAAGTTGATCCTGACATCAGTACTTCCAACGATTACAGTTAGTAGCAATATCTTCATGTAAATTGCAACAGTTCTAAGGCAGATTGAGGATCCTACTCTCATCACCTTTGCATTACGTGTTTTACAAATGTCAATCAGGCAAACCTTTCCCAATATAACCTAACCTAAACCCATAGTACTTCACACAGGTCAATTAGGGAATCCCTTTTCATAACAACCTAGCTTAAGTCCATAATTAACAATCAAAGAAGTCTATTCTTCCATAATCGAGCTAAAACCTTTGGGGCATCGCATATCACTCAAACCAATTAGAGAGGACTCTCTCACGATAATCAGGCCAAAATCCATGTTTACTTAGGTTAAGTATCTATTTATTAGGCACCAAAATTACACTTTTAAATAACGTTATGCCATTATTATTATGCAATCCACACGCAGTGATAGTAAATACTGTATAACTCCGATAATTACTTTCACAGCTTGTATGGAGGGTTTAGAAAAAGATACAAACAACACATATATTTATATTTATATTTACATTTAGTTTATTGTCTAATAATTCATCTCAAATTTAATTGACTGCAAACTGGCGTTTATCAGAGTCATCTTTATTGGCAACTCAAGGCATTTACATTCTCAGTGCGATTAAAAATCCAAACTACAACATTTGTACCTACGTGGTTTTCGTAAGCTTCACGTTTGCAACAATCCAATCCAATACGACATCACATTATTATGCTGATGATTTATATGATGAATGTGCCCACGTACTTTGACGGACGGTTAGACAAGATCTTTCGCCGTCATGAAGGATCAATAACTCTAAAATCACAACAAGGCTGTGTGTGCTACATTTTAAGAATACAAAATAGAAACAGGCAGTGATAATGAGAGCAATTTACTGTAAACCACAAGTGACGATGATATTGCAGGAAGTTTTTATTTTTTCGTGACACGAAATTAGTTATTTTCCAATTAAAACTATTAATTTCTGTTACGAAACACATAATTAATTATTTTTCAATTATTTTTGCGTTGCGTAACACATAAATAATTATTTCTGTAAAAATCATGATGTATGACAGTCAAAATCACGGTGTTATCATTCATTAGACGCTAACGTAACCTAACTTGAAAGCTAATCGAACCTAATACAACATATTAGAAAAATGTCGCCCAAGTGGGTTTAAGTAAGGTTAGGATAAGTCTATATAATATAATTATTGTTAGTTAAAAGTCACAAAAATATACAGTTATTGTCAATACTTACTTAAATGGCAATGTGTTTGTAAAAAAAGGAAGAACGTAACCAATGTGGTGGTGCATTTCATATTTTCATTTGTTTGCAAATGACAAAAGGGGAACCATTTCCTATAAAAAAACAAAAAAAAACAGATATAGTAGGTATAGCATTTTAACATTATAACTAAGAAATTGATTATAGTTTTGTTTTTCTCCTGAATTACTTAAACAAATAACAATATTCTATGGAATTTTTCGTTATAGATTATATAACAGATCTTTACAAGTAAGAAATTCCGTTATTACGTGCACATTTAATTCGGATTAATAAATAGATTAATTGTGTGGTATTAATTCTTATAAAGTATTGTATTAATTGTTCTGATCGAGTTATCCGCCTGTCGCAAGGCTTTTTCGGTAGATACCCGCAACAGGTCCTTACATAAAACTTGTACATTCGACGCCAATTCGATTAGTTTTTTCTTCCGAGATAAATTTAAACAAACAATAATTATTGTTGTCACGACGCCATTAAACTCAATTTCACGCTCGAATAACTTCTTTTGTCGTTGGATTCGAGTCAGCTCAGCGGACGGGTCGTACGTCTAAGCGAAGTGCGAACAGACCAAATACGTACGATCGCCGTCTTGCTTTTCAACCAAGGGAAATGATACGTATTGTGGCCAAACTAATAACAAAATAAGAAAACCTCGGAGATATCTGCGTCAGTGCGCAGTCCTTTACAAGAAACTAGATCATCTGGTACAACAGGAAACAATATGTAGAGCGTAAAGTTGAGACGCAAATATACAAAATAAATCGCTGCATACACCATGCAATTATGACACTAAATCATTCGTGTCAGTGTCTAATTATTGCTCGGCATATCGACTATATTATAGATATGTTCCCACGTATCAACCAACTGCAGCCATTCTATTACAAAGCTTCGACTTCGTTCGCGTGGAATTTGATTAAATCGCAAACCCTCATTTTATAATTTTAAGGGTTTTACTATGAAAACCCACATTATAATG
>NW_020441171.1:0-3387 GCF_000699045.2 Agrilus planipennis
GAATATGTTTTATTTAAAAGCATATTTAGCCAAAAATAATAACAAGTGAATTAACTTAACGTTCTACACACCTATAAAACTTTTGCTTTATTTCCAATTGTTAATTTATATACATTTTTGTTTTAAGAAATTGCTAAACATTTTCGTCTAGTACTGTACAGTTCTAACCGATCTCCTAAGACCGCCCATCAGGAGCTCTGCTCGTTCAAGCTTGTTCCAACTATTTCTGTCTTGCTCACGCCTAGAGTGTATTCATCTTCACGCAGATTTCTTCAAGGTCACAATTCTAACAAATTGAAATAGACTGTACTATATTTTCCCTACTCCTAGCTTTATTGCTTTGCTTTAATTTTACCTCCTCCGCCTACTTTTCCCTCTCATTTGTTCCTTGTAGCTTTTTTCATCCAATATTAAAAATATCATCATTAAAGACAGTACAACTGTAGGGATAGACGTGCAAGGGCAAAAGATTAGTATGCTTAGATTTGCAGATGATATAGCAGTATTAGCATCTAGCAAGGAGGACCTAGAGATAGCTTTAAATAAAATGGAAGCGGTACTGACAGATCAGTACTGTATGAAAATAAATAAAAGTAAAACTAAAATACTGNAATATACCTTATGTACTGGTTGTGGTTTGATTCAGCGCAATGCACTGGTAGATAATGCACGTAATGTAGTCAGTGAATATATGGCATTTGCATATCATATAAGATTTGCATTCTAAGCGGTTTGTATGTAAAGCCTCAAGATGAATCATGTAGTAGCAGTAGTAGTGGTAATAGTATCGTCCTATGTTACTGTTTTTACGTCAAAAATACTTAACATTAAACCCAACGGTAAAAGCATTTGTCTTGCTCTAGACAGTACTCGACGCGATATAATACACTTGTGCACATGTACAAGGTATCTTGGTAAAATTTCGTTTACCTTTCCAGACTAATAAAAATATTACCACAGCAAAGGAAAAGAAATATTTATTATTTTTGTTGCGGATGTTGTACTTTTGTGTTTGTTTGCTAACAAAAATCAACAAAACTATATATTACATATTTATTTTGACACAACTGCAGTATTTTTCAGTAAAAAACATGATTCTTTTTAAATTTTAATAACATATTATTCATTCCTTTACATTCTTATTGAACTATAGGAATACACTTATTGATCAGTCAAATCGGTCAAGAATGAGCCATAATAGTCAAATCAATATTGGTCAACTTTAACGCCTGCTGGAGGAAGATATAATAATAACCAAAGGAAAACCATAACATGCCAGACGCATCCACCAATTTTAATAACTAATTCCCGTTTACTATTATTTACGTCAATAAATATCTCCAAATAATAATATATTACAGCATACTTGTTTACGTTCAACAACTTCGGTTGGTGTGCTCATGAGAACCAATAAATTCAAAATCGTAATCTACATCTGATTACAAGAAAAATCTAACCAAGAATTATTCTATTTATAATACGTCAACAGGCTATTTAATTATTAAAAAGAATAGGAAAGCAGAGGTCACTATCGAAGCTAAGAAACAGTAGGCGGGATAGGTTGGTAGGATACCTTCTCAAGCATGAAGGACTAGTAAGAGACATATTAGAAGCAGTTAGCAGGGGTAGATGTAGACCATTAGATTAGATTACTGCTCACAAGTAGTTAAGGAGGTGGGATGTTCTAATTTTAGGGAAATGCAAAAGGTAGCTCAAGGTGGGAAAAAGTGGAGGTGTATGTCCATCCAACCTTAGACCTGACGACCTCAGGATGATGATCATGCTGTTACTTGATAATACTTAGATGAAAACAGTAACAAACTTGTTTTAAATTTTTTGTTTGCTTTACTAGATTTTACCACTGAATATAAAGATAAAGAAACTTTACCACTGTTTGAAAAAGTGAGATACAAGAATGTCCTCGAAGTAAGTCTTCCAATGTCTGGATAATAGAAGGTTGAAATAAAGAGACAAACCAATTTTTCTTCGATATTTTTTACATCTTTGAAGTACCTTGTACTCTTTGTTGTTGTTCTCTAAAAGGTCAATTTATGAGTTGAAGAAAGTTTCAATTTATGCATTGGAGGAAGGGTAAGATCTCGATTAACAACTCTCATAACTGTCGACACTATTTTCTTTAGCATTTAAGACAATTATTCTGTCGGTAAATAGAAAAATTTGTGCTTAGAAGAATTATAGGGTTGTTCGGAAAGTCATTTCGTTTCTTCCCGACAGAGGATTTAATTGTATTCTTTTGCACCCAACTTCACATTTAAGCCGTATAATTTTATATATGCTTTGAGAGCTCATATAGCAAGACTTGTGTGTGAAAAATTCCAATTAATTCTACGCAGTAGTTTTTGGTTGGTGCCCTTTTAAATATGGAGAGCGATAAGCAGCATTTTCGACATATCTTACTGTTTTACTACAGAAAGGGTAAAANTGCTTTACTAGATTTTACCACTGAATATAAAGATAAAGAAACTTTACCACTGTTTGAAAAAGTGAGATACAAGAATGTCCTCGAAGTAAGTCTTCTAAGAAAAATAAAGACAAACCAATTTTTCTTCGATATTTTTTACATCTTTGAAGTACCTTGTACTCTTTGTTGTTGTTCTCTAAAAGGCCAATTTATGAGTTAAAGAACGTTTCAATTTATGCATTGGTGGAAGGGTAAGATCTCGATTAACAACTCTCACAACTGACAATTATTGTGTCGGTAAATAGAAAAATTTGTGTTTAGAAGAATTATTAAATTTGTACAAAACCAAGGCCGAAAAAAGCAAGACCAAGACCAGTAGCAAGAGTGGGACAGGCTTGGCCTTAATCTTGCTTTGCTAATCACTAAAAAAACTGTGCTTCATTCAATCAGCACGAAAACGCACAAAACTCTCAGGAGGATAAACTTCTTGATAGTAAATAAATAAAAAATATTAATAATATGCCTTGTAAACCAATACCGAACATGAGTAAATGGAAATTAATAATGATAGTTTCCTCCCGTAGTGGAAATCTCATTCCCACACAATGGGATTTCCGTTGCGTTCCATTCAACTTCCACTCCTGAGCCCAATGGAAATCCTAGTGTCAATTCTTTATTTTTTACCTTTAATTATTGTTATTGGTAATTAAATGATATTCGTTTTAATCAAGATGAAATATGAGGGTTTTTTTTAATTTGCTTTGACAATCACATTAACTTCAGCACGTTTTTCTCCATTTATTTTAATAAGTTTTAATCATCTCAAACCAGATCTTCTCCATTTTTAGGTACCCAATTGTTTTTCCATTTTTATTGAATGGTTTTAAATAGAATTTATAAATTTTGCATTGGTTCCCATTGAAAATCAATGGAAATTTTTCCTATGTAAATATTAATGGAATTAT
>NW_020441171.1:3794-5947 GCF_000699045.2 Agrilus planipennis
TGTTGCGAATAGAGTACAACAGAACTTTTTTAATCACTTTTTATTATTGAACACAACAAAACTACATTTAACACAATTAAAGGTTTATAATTTGGCTTGGATTTATAAAACATGCTTCTTTGTCTAAAGCTGGTAAGTGAGTGATCTCAATACATCGAATCAAAATGAATAAAATACATATACATATGAAGTTCGCGAAATTCGTTCATATCGGTTGTATACAAAACAAATCAAGCACAAAACAGTTCACCATTACCGCTTCCCCTCACTTCACTGTTAGCGTGAACATATCGCCCCCCTTGGCGTCCATTAGGCGGCAATATCGCTTCCATCTTGTTCGTTGATAGGCAGAATGCACAATTTGTTGGCTGGTCTCTTGATGATAGAAGAAGATGTCCTAAGAGTTGCTGCTCGTACAATTCCATCCGAACCAGGATGAACGGAATCTACTACAGCCAACTTCCATTGTAGCGGTGGCAAATTATCTTCCTTGACCATTACAACAACCCCAGGTCTAAGGGACTGGCCAAAATTCTTATGCCATTTAATACGTTGCTGCATTTCCGAAATGACCTCCTTGGACCATCTCTTCCAAAAATGCTGTACCAGCTTTTGTGTTAATTGGTATCTTGAAAGTCGATTGGAAGGGACGTCAGTCATATCCTGTTCTGGTAGTGTTGTTAGCTTGGTCCCGATCAGAAAGTGCCCGGGTGTTAGAGGTTCCGGATCATTAGGATCAGGACTCAAAGGGCTTAATGGTCTGGAATTTAGACATGCCTCGATCTGGGACAAAACCGTTATAAATTCTTCATAATTTAGAATCGTATTTGACAAAACGCGTTTAAGGTGAGACTTTGTCGATTTGACTCCGGCCTCCCAAAGACCCCCGAAATTCGGAGCCCTAGGAGGGATAAAATGCCATTTGACATTATTAGATGACAACTCAGACTGAATTTCTGATTCGCTTGACCTAAGAAATTTTTTGATTTCATTGTTAGCTCCAACAAATGTAGAACCATTGTCGCTATAAATGTTAGCACAGATACCACGCCGTGAAAAAAGCCTACGTAAAGCAGCCAAAAAAGAAGCCGTCGAAAGATCGGTGACCAATTCCAGGTGCATGGCCCTTGTGCTAAGACAAACAAAAACGCATATGTAAGCCTTAATCAACTTATAATTTCTCGTCATTCTGTCTTTGATATTGAAAGGACCACAAAAATCAACTCCAGAATTCATGAATGGTCGCGCAGGCGTTACCCGTGCAGCCGGTAGATCACCCATTCTGTATTTTACAGCTGTAGCATCAAATCTAAAACAACGCGTACAATTCCTGACAACCTTTCTAACTAGATTTCGACCCGATAAGATCCAAAACCGATCCCGAATAGATGCAAGTAGGTTTTGAGGACCTGCGTGTAGGAGTCGAATGTGTTCCCTTTGGACAATAAGTAGGGAAAGTTTTCCCCTGATCGGTAGAATGGCAGGGAATTTTTTCTCATACGAAAAGTTCGAGTGCTTAATCCTTCCTCCTACTCTCAAAATACCTTCAGAATCAATAAAAGGATTCAGTTTCAACAGTTTACTTTTGGAATTGACTTCATTGGAAACAGATAAGTCACTAATTTCCTGGGCAAATGTTTGTGATTGAACTAGTTTTACAAGGGTGTACAATGCCACATTCAATTCTTCAACCGTAAGAATGCCGGAACATAGAGTTTCTCCCACTTTGGAAAGTTTTAAATTTCTAAAAAACCTTAGACAATAAGCTGTTGTTCTGATGAGCTTATTTAAATTCGAGGACTTCTCAATTAGATCGAAATCATAAGAGGGAATTGTGGAAGCCAAAGAAATTAACTTTGAGCGAGATTCAGGAAGATTCTCATCAGGCAAGTTTTCTGTTGATTCTGGATTTACTGGCCAACGTTCCTTTGGTTTCGAAAGCCAAGAAGGGCCGTACCACCACAAATCATTATGAAGAAGATCTGATGGCCATAATCCCCTTGATAACAAGTCAGCAGGATTTTCATTAGTGTTAACATAACACCACGAATGGACATTTGTTAATGATTGAATTTGAGCCACTCGGTTGGACACAAAAATCTTCCATAAGTGTGGTGAGGATCGTATCCATGCAAGAGTTATGGTTGAGTCAC
>NW_020441172.1:0-1851 GCF_000699045.2 Agrilus planipennis
GCTTTTACTTCCTTTTAAGTTAAAATTGCCTTTATTTTTGTAATCTTTAAATCTCTGGAATTTGTACAAAAGCAAAAATTTCTGGAAGGTTCAATCTACTTTACTTCTTAGATAGGTAATATTTTTACCAGATAGGTAAATTTATAGCTTTTCTTTTTGGGTCATTAATAATGAAATAATGTAACATCAATTAATAAATGTTAGGGTGAAGAAGCTGTCACATAAACGTAGTATATTTCACCCTGGAATAATATCTTGACTATTGTTAGTAAATGCTCGAACTATTCAAAAGAGAAAACTTATTTTACAAAAAAATATGTGACATACGTATTCTGTGCATATTCAGGATCTGTTTTTTCTTTCCGCATAAATTCGTATAAGCAATGTTTGTATCCGAATAAATGTTGAATAAAACGGCAAGTTTGCTAGTTGAAGTTCTCTGCAAGTTTTCTTTCGTAGATGCAAGCAGCAGTAGTAATCACTTATGCAAATACGTAGTTTGAACTGGATTTGGTAAGATATGCTAAGAACATTTTAAACACACATAGTGCATTGCACGCGTAGTTAGATATATAAATGTATATTTATGTTTGTTTGTACCTTCTATGCTGTATTCGAAAAACGCGACTCGTTGCAAACAGGAAATTGCTATTTGCGTTTTAGCTAGTTCGAAAGGCACTCGTCGAATTCGATAACAAGCCGACGAAAAATCTTTAGCACGGCGTAGCCTTTAGCGGTCTATTAACAAGATTTTGCACACTTCTTTGCCGTAGTGCTGTATTAGAAGAGTGAACGGCGCGAATGAAAATCGAATAAATGTAGAAAATGCATACATTTCTTATTCAAATTTTCAGACTATTTCTGAAGAAGATCCTGTTATTCATTCGAAAACTTCATTCTCCTTAATATTGTGAAGACTGATATTCTTCATAAACCTACTTTTGCTCTTCTATAGGTACTGTTTATACAGAAATCAAAGAGTGTAACTTTTGTATCGTAATTATTCCTAAAAGCAATGATGGTTAATGATTTTCGAGAAAAAGAGTTCTGATACCTAAAAAGAATATTAAACTTTCAAGTTTTGACCGGAGTTTTGCGTATGTACTAATAAGTTGTATCGAAATGTCTCCCCACATGTTTGAAAGAATTCAATTGTTTGGACATTCATTAAAAGATGGTTATATTTAGGTTTGTAACACGCCAAATATCCCGTTTTGGGGTCGAAAAATAGCCAGCGCTTCGGAATTATAGGGTGAAAAGAGAGTTCTGTTTGAAAATACAATCTCGTAGGTTAGTCTTTTGTAATCCTATTTTTAAATGAACTTCTAAATAATCGAGTTCTTGCAAAAATGCTAGAAACCTTTTTGATACAGGTTTTTAAGGATTGCCTATAACTCCGGTCAAAACTTGAAATTCTCAAATTTTTCCCAAAGGCTTTTTTCTTGAATAAAATAATTCGAAGTGGTCTATATTCTGTCGAAACTACCAGACGCGGATCGCGATTTCGATCTTTTTGGATCTTATCAGCGCGTCGCAGACAGCTCCGATAGAACACTAATCTGCGACGCGCGGATGAAATCCAAATAGATCGAAATCGCGATCCGCGTCTGGCAGTTTCGACAGAATACAGACTACTTCGAATTATTTTATTCGACTATGGTAACGTGCCTATCACGTTGAGATTAGCTACGCCGGGATTCGTTTCAGCAAATAGATATCCATATATTTAAATGGACCTTGTTGGAGCATACGTAATCCTAAAATGTAGCATCGTACTACAGATGGCGTTTACCGCGCCATTTGTGGTATTTTCTAAAACGCGCTGTTAAGACAGCAGGTAAAAGTTGGTCT
>NW_020441172.1:2784-4573 GCF_000699045.2 Agrilus planipennis
AACCCGAGATAAAAATGTTCAGTCTCTCAGAGTCTCTGAAAGCGAGACTCGAGTCTCCGTCCCTCATCAAGTCTCTCTGGTGTCGCTGAGAGAGACTCGAGTCGCTCATAGAGAGATCCTCATTTCGTATCCAGTCTCTGAACGAGAGAATCGAATCTCTGAATTAACAATTTTATCGTTCGAGTCTCTCATACAGAGACTGTGAGAGATCCATAAAAATACCTTGACAATAACTGAGAGACTGTGAAAGACTATGAGAGACTCTCTCAGAGACGCTGAAAGAATCTGAAAGACTCTGAGAGACTGAAAATTTTTGTCTAGGGAGTTGATGTGATTCTTTTTTAATTTGCTTGAAAAAAGTATATTGTTTTATTTCATACAATTTTTTTCAATTTTTATTGCAAAATCATTTAATAATGAGTCCCAATTTATACATATTCACCTCTAGAAAATACCATTTTCAATGCCAAAACATATTTACCAAAGAAAGCAAAGGGTTTGTTCGGACATAAAATGAAACATTTATTGCAGTTTTGTTCAAAAAACCTGGTAGTGCAGTGGACAATAATTAAATTCTAATTTGATTGTCATCCAACGTTGAGATTCATTGCTTTAGGTTTATCTTTTGTGATTATGTACATACATACATACATACATGTAAGTGCCATTTTAGTCCTTTTACAATTGTCCGTTTGTTCATGCAAGCAAAAAAGAAGTCAAAGCGGGTGGTGCTTTTATCTGAAATGAGCCATTTACGCTTCATAACTTAAAAGCTTTTTATTATTTCGAGAATGGCGGTGCTGGTATGACCGTTCTTGAGAGCTGTTCGCTAATTACAGTCCCATTTAAAATGAAATGTGACTAGAACTACGCGTCCTCATTCCCTTGTCTCTTTTAATCTCTCAAAACGGCACTATGTTTATTTTACATGAAACAATTCCGATTGTTCAACTGTACACACTGTCACGTAAAAACAATATCTAACGAGAAACTACGTTGGGCATTTTCCCAACGCGAATTCAAATCGAGGCGTTTGTAACAGTTTTGACAAACAATATAGCACCTGTCATAAAACATTAAAGGCTGCAGGTAGGTGTAGTGTTATAAATATAAATGGAGGTAGATACCTATACTTCATGGATGTCATGGATGCGCGCTGGCAAAATCGTAGGTAGAGAGAAAAAAGCTCATTATACTCTCGACTCCTGTTCATACAGTACCTGCCAAAAGTTTTGTTCAATCATGATAGTAGTGCGAGTCGAAAACAAGCGTTAAAGCCTTTGATATGTCTTCAAATATAAATAAACATCTCGGTGATATTTTCAGTAGTAAATGGTACCAATAACAGCACATTTGAGCAATGCAATTGTAGTGGATAAAATGGTCAATTTTTCCGTGCAGTACTGTACGGATTATACGCTCCTCACCGGTTAAGAGTTTGGCCGAGAGTTGTCTCCTTCCTTTTCTGGCCTAGTGCTGTTCTTTTCTACTTTGCGCCGGTCAAACTGAAGGTGACATCGCTACAGAAAGTAAACAAAGTATACTACATGTAATAAAGTCAAACATTATCGCCTTATCAAAATAAAGATTTGAATAATGCCTACATTAGGGATTTTAGATAATTTTTAGATTTGTTTTATAATGGAGGAGTTGTTTCGATTTTTAATTGTCTATAATCATCACTCGTCTGGGAGCGCAAAACGGGACGTATTCGGAAATATTACTGATAAAACTGAAAATTACTTTAATCGGTTCGTTTTCACTTAAAAATGGAAATCCTGACTTTTCC
>NW_020441173.1:0-2940 GCF_000699045.2 Agrilus planipennis
ATAAAAAAAGTGTAAAACTAATATTAGTAGGATACGAAAATGAAAATTATAGAATGTTTGATATTAAAAGTGGGAAGATCACTATAAGTAGAAATGTACACATCAATGAGAGCAACATACCAGTCCTGAGAAGAAACACCATTTCAATTTCTATCACCGATGAACAAGAACAAAGTGAAGAAGTACAAGACATACCAGTTTTACCAGAGGACAACCAAAGTACCTATGAATCTAGCTTTGAAAGTGTAGAAACACAAGAGGATCCTAATGATGTGACGTACCGGCCTTCACAAACAATTTCTGAAAATCATGAAAGATATATTACACTAAGACCTAGAAGGAACAGGAGTGAAGAAGCGAACTTTATTGAGTTTGATGTACCTACGACATATCAAGAAGCTATAAATTGTAAGAATAGTAATAAATGGAAGGAAGCTATAAGCGAAGAATTACAGTCACTAGAAGAAAATGAAACCTGGAAGTTTGTAGATAAAAATAATGAGAACACAGTGACCTCAAAATGGGTATTTTGTGTAAAGAGAAATTCAGATGGCGATGTAGAAAGATACAAAGCTCGTCTTTGTGCACGTGGTTTTACACAAATTAAGGATGTCGATTACAAAGAAACATTTTCACCAACGACACGATTCGATTCCATTAGAATAATGTTATCTCTTGCAGCCCGAGAGAATTACGAGCTTCAACAATTCGATGTCAAAACAGCATTTTTGTACGGTGAGTTGTCTGAGGATGTCTTTATGGAGGTGCCTGAGGGTGTCTATGCTGAACCAGGAAAAATCTGTAAGTTGATAAAATCCTTATATGGGCTAAAACAGTCGTCACGCTGTTGGAATAGAAAATTCTCCTCTTTCCTAACTACNCGCCAGCAATGTGGGAATGGGAGCCGTTCTTTCGCAGTTAGAAGATGGCTAAGAGAAGGTAATCGGCTATTTTAGGAAGACCTTATCAAAAGCCGAAAGAAACTACTGTGTCACTAGGCGAGAGATGCTGGCTGTAGTCAAACGTGTAGAACATTTTTATAAATACCAGAAGATTTGTCAAACAGACTGCAAGCAGTGTGATCGAATGGAAAAGAATGAAGAGACAATTCGACGCGTCACGGTAATCGATGAGGAGTGGTTACCTGAAAATATAAAATACGACCAAGAAAACGACCCGGACATGAAGAAGGTGATGGAATGGAAAAGAGACGGAGAACGACCAACGTGGCAGCAAATTTCTTCCTGTACACAAGTACTAACATTGTTATGGGCTCAGTGGGACTCAATGGTTTTGGAGGATGGCATTCTGAAGCATGTTGGCGAAAGTCCAGATAGGGAGGAAGATAGCAAGCAACTGATTATTCCTCGAAACAAGGTTGGAGAGGTGTTGCAGTATCTTCATGATGGATCATCTGGTGGCCATTGTGGAATGAATAAGACGCTTGGGAAAATTCGAGAAATAAACCTAGAACTACACCACTCCATCCACAATCAGACGGCATTGTTGAGCGAATGAACCAGACCTTGGTTAAATATCTCTCCAAGGTAGTGTCTGATCACCAAAGGGACTGGGACCGTTATTTACCTTAATTTTTAATGACATACCGTTCATTTGTCCACGAAACGACTGGCCAAACACCTGCCAGTGTCATTTTTGGAAGGGAGTTACGACTACCTTGTGACCTCAAATTCGGCTGTAAGCCAGATGATTTGGCTGGAGAAGATTATGTTACCAACCTCCGAACAAAGCTTAACGATATCCACGAGTCGGTTCGTCTGCATGCACAGATTGCTAGTGACAGGATTAAAGAAAACCACGATATCAATGCTACAGCAGGTGGTTACCAAACTGGAGATCTTGTTTGGTTGTATAATCCTGGTCGTCACCATGGACTATCACCTAAGTTCCAACAGAATTGGAAAGAACTCTATGAGATAGTGAAGAGGGTTAACGACGTGATCTACCGAATTAAGAAAACTCCAAATGGGAAGCCAAAGGTAGTCCATTTTGTTGAGTGATAAATTTTATAATGAGTTGCATGCAGTGTGAATGGTGTCATCTCTTAATATAAAAAAGAAGGAAACAGTTGTTCTCCTCCTTGCCGCTTGGTGCGTGGTTGTATCAATAGAATATAAGAATAATTTTTTTTTGTCACAAGATATACATTTTTCAGTTGATTAAATAAAATAAAGTAAATTAGAAATCTTACTCAATTTTTCTAATATTTCTTGACCCACAACAATACATTTTAATCGCATGGCTCCATTCGCCGGTGCAAATGAAGAAGAGGCGCGGGCGGATTATTATGAACTAATGCAACGTGGGCCGACCAACTGACTGTAACTTTATTGAGCAGAGTAGAAAATGTACAGACAATACATTAAATATGTTTGAAAGCAAGACTAGATGGCAGAAGGAGTACATTTATTATTTATTTTGATATCATTTTCTAACACCCCCACTATATCAAAATAACAAACAACTATTAGACTGTACATATACACAACAAAAAAAATGACAATGAAGTTTAACTTTTAACAACACCAAGTGTTTCCATAAACATATAATATTTAATTCTACATAAACCTTTTGTCAATAAGACAGCGGGCATGTCAGCAGTTGGTGAATAATCTGTTTCAATTATACTGCATTTACTTTCTGTAGCGATTTGCCCCTTCCAATGTCTTGGATGCGCGCTGGCAAAATCGTAGGTAGGGAGAAAAAACCTTATTATACTCTCGAGTCTTGTTCATTAAACATACTTTTTCATACAATACCTGCCAAAAGTTTTGTTCAATCATGAATAGTAGTGCGAGTCGAAAACAAGTGTTAAAGCCTTTAATATGTCTTCAAATATAAATAAACATCCCGTTGATATTTTCAGTAGTAAATGGTACCAATAACAGCACATTTGAGCAATGCAATTGTAGTGGATAA
>NW_020441174.1:0-2950 GCF_000699045.2 Agrilus planipennis
CCACGCTATTGGCATGAAAATAAATAAATTAAGTAAAAGACAAATATTGGTATGCAAGGGAATAAGAAGATAGGAGACGAAAAATCAGAAGTCGCTGATTTTCGATATGTAGGATGTCAGATAACTCAGGATGGAAGGAGCAACAGGGATATAAAAAGAAAAAAAATTGATATTTTACAATTATACGGACAAAATGGCCTTGGTACGCGTTAATTTACTTAGTCGAAAGTATTAGTTTGTCTCTTTTTTTCAACCATGTGTTATTCTGGCATAGGAACAAGGAACATGGACATTCTTGTAGATCCTCTTCTTTAAACAGTGGTAAAGTTTACTTTTTTTTTATATATTTAGTGTTAAAATCTACTAAAGCAAACTGAAAATTTCAAATACTAAAAATGTTTATTCCAATAAAAAATTTTTTAAAGTTGCTTTAAGTAGTTTAACTCATAAACCCATCGGAAGTAATCTGAATCTAAATATATATATAAAATGCTAATGTGCGTACGTAAACATAGGTTTTTCTCTATCACCACTAACTCCTATCAACTTCCCGTTGGGATGATAAATACCCATTGGTCTCCTGCTGAAAGTAAGGGAGTTTGGTCGCGATGGGTGGTTGTGGGTGGCGAAAATGTAAAAAGAGATATATCTGTCCTTTTCTAACTTATGAGACCTTTTGGAATGTTCTAAAAGTTTCTGAAATGATCCAGAAAACTCCAGAATGTGTGCAACTGTCACAATAGATCTATATCGAATATTCTAGAAGATTCTAAAAATGTCTGGAATGATCTAGAAAGTTCCAAAGTGTGTGCCACTGTTAAAATCGATATGGAATGTTACAGAAAGTTCTAGAAATATCTGGAATGATCTGGAAAATTCCAAATTGTGGGCAACTGTTAAAATCTATATGGAATGGTCCACAAAGTTGTAGAAATATGTGGAATGATCTGGAAAGTTCCAAATGTCCGCAGTTAATTATCAAGGATTTCTAGAATTTTCTAGATTTTGTCCAAATNAGAAGTCTATATTATCTACGTTAAAAAGTGGATACCTTATATACCAGTAAACATGGCGAGCAATGCCACGCTTCGCTGCTAGTACAAAATAATTTTTCGTTTAGTCTGTCGTATTTAGTCTTTGTCTTGCATATCCATCGTTCTTGGTTTTAGTCTTTATCTTGTTCGGCTAAGACTAAGACTGCAAGACCCAAACCAATACAAATTTCTCTCATGAATAATTTTATCTGTTATGAGTAAAATTAATTCACTAATACATGGAATTTAACCCTAGAAAACCCAGAAGTGTCTCGAAGATTATACGCTTTAACCGTCTAATTAATTTATTGTGATGTTCTTTTACTTGATTATGAATATGTACAGTTCACACTGCTGCAGCTTCTAGTGTTGAACTTTTCCAGTGCAACGAGCAACAAAGCGTTTCTTACTTTTTTTTTTCTAGTTTAAAGGGCTTTTACTTTACCATGTCGTTACGTAATTGCCAACCTACATCGCGGAACGATTACAAAACTTTTATACGGATGTTGCGTTCAGGTAATGCGAGAAGTTCTATACAAAAGTGTAGTTTGTCATGATGGTGCTGTTTTACTTATTTACCTGTTTACATATAACGTTTCTATCTGATAACTTGCTTGCAAATGATATGGCGAGCAAGTCTTATGTTTTATTACTCACCCGTCGCAAAATGTTCCCGGCAGTGCTGTCAAATTGTTCGTTAATATTTTTTACCCGCAAATCTAGTAAATCCTTAGAGCATACATATATGTGTGGAGTCCTAACCCCTATCCTAATAACGTTGTAGTACACGTCCGTGTGGTAGCTAGCGCTTTTGAAAGTCTTAGTCGGTCAAAGTGGCGATTGAAGACTGCTTGGACACGCATCTCCACTCTTTCTTATCCTGAGCTAATCTTCGCATTTCCCTAAAACTAGAACAACCTACTGCTCCTAACTCCTGCTTCTGCCTCTAATATGTACCTAACTAGACCTTCATGCCTGAGAAGGTGTCCTACCAACCTATCTCGCCTATTTGTTATTGATTTCCATAGAGTCCCCTGTTCTCCTATTCTTTCTCATAGCTCTTCATTTCTAACTTTTTCTATCCACGGTATCGTCGTCATTCGCCTATAACACCACATTTCGAACGCTTCTAACCTTTCCTTTTCCGCAGCGCTCACTGTCCAAGTTTTGCACCCGTACAGCGACAAACATACACCTTTAACAACCTTTTTCGAATTTCTAAATTAATTGTTCGCGAGCATAAAAGTGACTTCTTTTTATTGAAGACGACTCGACCCTGCGCTATCCTCTGCTTTATATCCCTACTACTCCTTCCGTCCTGACTTATCTGACTTCTTTTTTTTTTTTCGTCTCCTGTCTTTATCTTCGTTCTGTCTATAACACAATCATAGATAAGAACAGAATATTTATTATAGATAATTAAATTCAAAATATCATTTTATTAAAAAAAAACTCGTTAATTAAATCTCAAAAATATCCTAATTTCCTCTTTAAATACCGATGAATTAGTTATTTTATAATTACCTACATGTATCCATTTACTGAAGTTTATTACGATTTGTCACTTTAACTACTCAACCCATCGTCCTGAAATTTTGTATACACTTTGTCATGGATACAGAAAAGGACATAGGTTACCTTTTATCCTGAAAAGAAAAACCGTTTCCGAGGGATAAAAAAAATTTTTGTGGTCGTCTATGATATTTGACATAATGCGTAAACTTGGTAGGTATACAAATCTTCGAAAGGAAGGAAAATTAAGATGAAATTAGGTATCATTGCAACGGTCTAATAGGAAGGGGCTGAAATAATAATGTTTTTGTAAAGAATCAGGAAACCGCATTGAACCTTGAAAATGTAGAAATACAAACGATTAAGGGAATGTTTAACTGATATTAGACTCGAGTATTTTTAAT
>NW_020441175.1:0-2206 GCF_000699045.2 Agrilus planipennis
CTAGCGTTCGGTTATGTTCATCATGGTGTGACAGCAATAATCAAATCTCGGTGATTGCAGGAGAGGATCACTTACATGTTGGAGATAAAGACCGCTATGTAGCATGTGGGTGCACCGTAGAATGATTGGATTATCCTATTTTTGAATTATTACAAACAGCACAGTGAACGCCATCTGTAGCTAATTTGCCACATTTTTAGTCGGATTTAAGAATGTTCAGTTCGTAAGGATATCACATTGTTGAACTAAACCGCAGCGTAGCCGTCAAACATTGATCTCACACCGTAGATAGTTCCAACAGAAAAAGGGGTGTTTCATTCCCACCAGCTAGTAATGCTGGTGGGCGGGCAGTCCCTCCGGTCTACGCCGGAAGATAGGACGGAAGGCCCTCTTCAGCCTGCTTTCAGGAATCGTGGGAATGGGTGGGTGGTGGTTCGGGTGAGAAAAAGGAGCAACTTTGCCTGCTGCATTTAGACAACGTTTCATGAGTTACTACAAGCAGAATAGTGAATACCATATGTAGCAAATTGCTAATTTCAGTGAAATTCAAAAATGTTCGATAAGGTCCATACGGATGTCAACCTGTTGAACTGAATCTACTGCGTAACCACCTCAGCGTGGTACATGTTGTAGCTAAACAGAACGACAGGTTCATGGTGGTCAATACCACACAAAATTATAATGGTAATTTTTAAGGTGCGAACTCATAAACGACGGTCCGTTTTAACCGAAAAAGGAACCGTGGATATATTTTATAATCCCCAGTGGGGGCGTATGCCGTTTGATCATTTGATTTCACTTCCAAATATATACGTCCATAATTACGGACAAATAGCTTTTTTACCTGCATAAATTATTTTGCGTAGGATTGTCATTAATTAGAACATTTTTTAGTGTTCATCGCTGGTGCCGTTCGTAATGAATTTATCTTACCATAAGGCCGTCATATAACTGCTGTCTTTTTTTACGTTTTTTTAGGTAACGATAATATTTAGCATACGCGTTTGATTTATGATACCTCGGTAAAGTTCGATAGAAAGTTTAAAGATGCTTTCAGATTGAGCTAGGTAGATGGTGCGGCACGCAATCGCGGCAATTTTAAAATTTATTTAAATTGCAATAATTGAAAATCATTTCAGATATACTAATATTGATTTTGTTTTGTTTGCCATGAAAATGAAAAGTTATTAAGGCATTTGTTTTTAAGTCATTTTATTTATTAAAACACTTTTATTAGTTTCAAAGCCATGATACAATCAACGCGTTTCAAATGTCAATGTTTAATGGAATACATTATCTACATTCGATCAACGATAGACCAAATCAGTTTAAATCATATTCCATATGTCGCAAGATAACCATGACCTGATCTTCACGAATTTAATCATTAAAAATTGATGGCCGAATTCGTTTGTCGAAATACCTACTAAAGGAGTAACAATTTGCGTGAAAAGCCATATTTAAGGTACATCTTTTAGACATTCAATTTTCCATTTTTATACATTGAATTTTTTTTGATAGCATCAATACTTAAAGATACTTTTGACAAAACTGGGGATTTGGCAGTGGTTTTCCTCTGATATAGTCTTTTTGCGAATTTGCAAGAAGAAGCGGATCTTCATCATAAGGTCGTCAGTCCTAAGACTGGTTGAACACGCACCTCCACTCTTTCCTATCCTGAGATAATCTCCGCATTTCTATAAACCACATCCCTAACTATTTGCGAGCAGTAATCTAATATAAGTCTACCTCTACCCCTCCAATTTCCCGTTTCTGCCTCTAATATGTCTCTGATGCCCGTTTGCACCGACGTTTTACTAAGGCAGACTTAACAAAGTACTGCTTAAGCTTAAGTCTTACTTAACTTCCAATTCGTTTGCACCGTACGCTGTCTACCTGCAACTTAAGTAAGTAGTGCTTAGTTGTTGATGGTTTGGCAACAACGGTAAAATTTAGTAATTTGTAGGGTTTTTTGTGCAGAATGGTCAAGAAGTTTCAAATTTATTGTGTCCGTTAAGTAACGTCTGGTGTCGTGAAGTGTTGTTTGCCGCCTTTTTCTGCTGTTATACGTTTTTGTTTTTGTAATTATTTGTGTTTTGTTAGGTTTTGTTGTGTTTTAGTTTGTATATATATTAGTCAATTTTCTTCTGAATTTCATATAAACAAACCAAAAGTGTTTATTTTCAATAAAAACCAAACTTCTGAT
>NW_020441175.1:2503-2928 GCF_000699045.2 Agrilus planipennis
TTTTTATAATAAAATCTAATATAATAATAACAATCAACGTATTAATTCTGTTTTATTATTATATCGTCATCACTATTCATTATTCTTATTATTTTTATAAAGATTATTTGAATTAAAACGAGATTCATCAGTGATCTTAAATTTATTGCATCCCCCATTCATTTCAACACATTAACTTGTAAGTAAAGGCCCGTTAACCGTCCCCGTTTTAGTAAGCAGAAGCTCTACCTGAGAAGCTTTCGAGAGTCAAAAGAGCCGAGTTTGCCCGACTCTGTTGTAAATTAGTGGGAATTTGTATTTTTGTGGAGTGAAAATACCCAGAGACTGTCTAAATGACTATTTGTTCTATTAACAAAAGATTTTAAGAAGGTAGAAAAACAAGGCAACAGGTTGGCAGAAACAAATATCATAGTCCCACTACATAT
>NW_020441176.1:0-2927 GCF_000699045.2 Agrilus planipennis
ACGGGTACTATAAAGCTGTAATTGCACTTTAGGCATGTGCAAAGGCGGTTTACTGTTGCCAGGTTTATTACATGAACCGCTACTTTAGTTGCTCAGAGTTTACCTAACCTTTTTTTTACTAATTTTTATTTGGTATTACAATGGTTGCAAAACACTTAACGAGAATAGTATCTTATTATGTGCCAAAGGAAAAAACAACAGTATACCATTTAGGGTGTAAATTGCCACCTCAGCCGAAGACGAGCGCGGAAAACTGTCGGGAGGGAGTGCTGTATTTTCTTCCCTAGGCTAGTATATGTCTCTTGCAATACTTCTTCCTCGAAAGTACGACTTGTCCTGATTTGAGAGATAGGAAAATATTTTACTATCTGCCGCGTGGAAATCGTTTCGTGTAGGATAGTAAAATCCTGTCCTATTAAAGCTTGATTTTCACTATCATCTAGATCACTGTAGGCAGCCGTCCGTCAGACGTCCGTCAAAATACTATTCAGTTTGATAAGCATTGTGTATTCTCTCCGTGTATAATAAATTGATGTGTCGGTGCCTGTTGATGCCTGTTGGTAACGGTTGTTGATGCCAATGATCTAATGAGAATGCAATCAGCTCGTTGGTAACCAGCAGAGGACTGTATTAAGGGAAATTATTAAATTAATATTTAGACATTCGGTAGCACTAAAAAACTTAAAGAATAATAAGGCTCCAGGTATAGATTGGATATAGGCGGAAATTTGGGTTCAGAAGAAATAGAGGAACGCGGGAGACCGTTATAGCTTTACGGGTAACAATAGAGAAAACGATAGAAAAAGGAACGAGTGCGTACATAGGATTTGTTCATTTAGAAAAGGCTTTTAATAATGCTAAATGGAACAAAATGTTACATATACAACTTAAAAATGTAGGGATGAGTTACAGAGATAAAGGAGTGATATTTAGTTTGTATAAAGAGCAACAGACAGTTATAGAGGTGAAGCTGCAACGTAGGGAAGTAAATATTAGAAAGGGAGTCAGACAGGGATGCGCACTGTCACCGCCATTTTTGTATCTCTACATCGAAGACGCGATCAACATCATTAAAGACAGTACAACTGTAGGGATAGATGTGCAAGGGCAAAAGATTAGTATGCTTAGATTTGCAGATGATATAGTAGTATTAGCATCTAGCAAGGAGGAGTTAGAGACAGCTTTAGTTAAGGATGTGGGTTGTTCTAGTTTTGGGGAAATGCGAAGATAGGATAGATTAGAATAGGAAAGAGTAGAGGTGTGTGTCCAATCAATTTTGAGACTGACGACCTTATGATGATGATGTTTCGACATTCTGAAGTGCTGGTGAAATTTGACATTGTCATATCAATAAACTTTTGTGTTTTTTGCTCTTTTTTTCCTTTTCATCTCTTTATCTTCTTTATCAAGTAAAAGAGCAATAACTGCTAAATCAGTAAGCTAACTGATATTATCAGGACGTCAACGAAAACATGCTCATTGTCTAAAATTTCCTGGAAAACTGATATCAGGCAAACATGTCGTTCTTTTGGTAGTGGTATGGTAAAAAGGTGTTTTTTGATCTTTAAAAATATAACTAACTAATAGTGTGTTATGTATCACTTAATCACTTATTACAACTAGGCATTAACTATGTAAAAAATAGGAATTTACTTAAATGTGGAATGAGGCACTCATTAGCTTATTTGATAAATAATTTATTTCTCTACCTATTTCTCTACTTTAGACTAAGACAATAATGTGTTTCATAATGTTCTATAAACAAATATAATTTGTGATAAAAAATTCAGATGCTAATGCCATCCCTATATATACATACAGGGCGTTAATTCATCGGAAAATTGACATCTTCGATTTTAGGATATTTTGTATAGAAATGAGTGGAAATTTTATAGCAAATTCAAAGCAATGTATATTACAGTTATATTGGGCTACTGTGATTACCATCGCCGTCAGCATATCATAGGATTGACAAAGAGCCTTATAAATAATTTTGGTACGAGCTTTTGATGTTTTTTATTCGATCCAATTAATAAAAAATTGTTAGACGGAATGATAACAATTTTTATTACGATATAGGTAGGTAGGTATATTAATTTTTTCCTTTAGTACCTATCTACAAGGTAAATATTTATTGATTGTTATCTAATGTCTACACGTGGAGTTATTGATTTGAAATTGTTGAATTTCAATTCTTTATAAGTACGTAAAAGATGTATTACGATTTCTTTTTTGTTAGAATCTTATAAAAATAGCATCTATTTATCANGGCACTGATTTTAATTTATTCTTATATTTAAATAAGATATTTGAGATAAGTCTGATGTTTACAGATTAGAATGTAAAAGTTATATAATAATTCTTTTTATATTGGACAAACTGGCCGTTCTTTAAAAAAAAAAGGGATCGATGAACATGTAAAAGCTATAGAAAAGGATAATAAATACCCAAGGACTACTGTATATAAGACAAGCTGCCTTTAAATTTAGATAATATTAAATTGTTACACCGGTTTTTTAAAAGTAAACCCTTAAACTTCCTGAAAATTTTAGAAATCATAAAGCCTCCGTGGGAAGTCACTCTTTTGTTAACAAAATAACAGATTTCTACGTATTTCCTTTACTGAAAGTCGTTACCGGTTCTAATTAACTACAGAGTATTTAAGTATCGAAAACTTTATTTACTACACCATTCAAAATGGATTAATCTCTACAATAATTGTTAAAGTTTGTAAATAAATTCCTTTTATGGAATTAACAGTGTTTTTTCTCTTATTCCATTTTGAGTGGGATGTTTTAGATACTTGGACTGTTGTTACACAATTTTATTTTAACTATTTTACCACAAAATATTCGTTTTCAAAGTCATTATTAGAGAGTTCCTGTTTAAATTTGTTACTGCAGTGCAAATTATTTTAAGAAAACCTA
>NW_020441177.1:0-2918 GCF_000699045.2 Agrilus planipennis
TCAAATTGTACTTTTTACTATCTGTCTATAGAGAACTTTGTATTTTAAATCACCAGTATGGTGGTAACGCAGCTGGACCTGGAACAGGAACGGGAGGTGGTGCAGGCGCAACTATCGGCCCATGTGCTATAGGAGGTAATAATGAAGATGCTAAAGGAGCTACAGCAGGCCCAGCCACTGCTGGTGGAAAAGGAGCCACCGCTGGAGCAAATGGAGCTGCGGCAGCAGGAACTGGTGGGGCTAATAAAGCGGGTGCAACTGGTGGAGCTAATGCTGAAACTGGAAGAATTGGAGCTGGTAAAGCAAATGGAGCTGCTGGTAATGTTAACGGAGCCGCTGGTAATGCTAAAGGAGCTGCTGGAAGGGTAAGCGCCTTGCTAAAAATGTTCACACTGGCGCCAAAGGGTGGTACATTTAACGGCCTAACTTGGGTGTAAGAGATGGGTGCAGGTATTACTGGAGCAGTGGCTAAATGAATTCCACTACCTTGCACTACAACGCAGCATACAGATATACATAGACAAACCTAGAAAAAAAATTACATTTTAAAAATAAGCAGTGAAAGTTAATTTATGGACTGGAATAATAGCAAGTTCTATTATTTCAATTTTCTAATGTAAATAAAGTATCTGTCAGGCAACAATAATTTTTTACTTTTAACGAGAATAGTAACATAGAAAACGAATATATAGAAAGTAAGAATAGAACCAGGAATTAAAGTATTAGTTTTACAAGGTTAGGTTAGGTTAGGTTATAGATTAAAAACGTATTAGGTGTATAATTTTGAAAGAATGTATGCAGTAGAGTGCAAAAGAAGAAATGAAAAATAACATAAGTTGAAAGAGAAGAAATAATATAAAGAAGAAAACATGAAATAAATCAGTGGGAAGAAGAAGCTGGAAAAGACAGAGGACAAAGTGAAGAAACAATAGAGAAATGGGAAAGATCAGCTAAAGAATATATGCACTGGGTAGTAAATAAAAGACATTGAATAGAAGCTTTCTGTAGAACAACATTTTAAATAAAAAAGTGGAGACATCTGACAATTATTTACTTTGTAACTAATAGTATTATTCAGATCCTTTACAATTCATCAAGAGTCAGTATCGATTCAGTGCTCTTTTTATTACTTTTTATAATTATTTTCACTGAAGAAATCGCAAAAATAGTATTCCTCTCCTACTTTTCTACACTTGAGACTAACACCTTTTTAACATAACTGAATCTATCAATTTGCCTATCATGATATTGCAACTTGGATGCATATTATTAAATGCATTATTGAACTTTTAATGGAATAATCACTAATTTGATTTTGCAATTACCATGAATTTCAATTTTTATTTTTCCCGTTTAGAAACATTATTATAATAGAAACCAATGCCGAATTAAGTGTAAAAATAAGAATAAAATTAATTTATTACAGGAAACTAACGTTTCAATACATAAGCAATTATTACTTTCAATAAGTTCCTATATCAATGGTGAAGCGTAGCCATTATTAACAACAATAACAATTTTATTTTTACCCGTAATTTGACATTGATTCCCGTAATGAAACGAGTTTACGATATTACGTTAAAAACCTTTTAATTTGCAGCTTATTAGATTCAGATTAATCGATGCTGCTCAAAGTACTTAAGATAATTAAAAATATAAACAAAATAAACCAAAACATACCCTTAGAAAGGTTGACATTGTACTATCTTTGTGTTGTATTTACGTAAGTTATAAGACGACGCTAATTGACACTGGCCACAAATTGACATTACTACATATTTATAGTGAAATTTTCCACCCCATTCTTACGATTAAATGAATAAGTGTAATAAAAGAAAGCGAATTACAATTCTTACGTGACATCTATAGCAAGTGTAATAAGTGATACCGCCTTTTTAACGTTGCGCCTTCTGTTTCCGGGCCAGTTATCTAACTTGTTATTACACAGGCTGGTCCTCTATATACGTGATCGGATTTCAATTAACTGAAAAATTGGGTGTGCGTACTTAATGAGTGTTAGGGTGTTCCTTATATATATATATATATACTAGCTGACCCGGCCGCGCGTTGCTGTGGCTAACGTTTTTGTAAACTATTTAAGGGGAACGGTAGGAGAACATCAGACATGGGCACTACCATGCCTTTTTACATAGATGCCATTTGTAAAGAAACATGGCGACCTTCATGACTGATTCTCTACCGTTATCCTTATTACAATGAAATTATTATTTACGAACGAAGACGGAAACGTTGAAGCTAGTATAAAAATTTACTTGTTTGGAATTTGAAGGGGAAGGACGTACAGGCCTGACGCTGAAATCTGGCGGAAATTTTAAAATGGCGTGTATGCGCGATGGCAAAAGTAGGCAGTTTTAGGTATAAAGATTACAGCCCTCATCCTTCAGTATTTCTATCAGGGGCGTAGATTAAATATTCAAAAATAGGGATCAGTGAGCAAGTAATAGACATACAAACAGAAGAACTAACTGTTGATGTTGGTGACAGTGATAGAGATTCCCTTGATGACAGTGAATGTGAAAACTAACTATAAACAAAAGCAATAGGTTAATTTTTTCTTTTTGTTAAGTCATGTTTTTACATTATTTTCTAGTACGCTACTGTCCTATCTGTATTAATACTATAATTTACGCCTACCAAAAGCTTATTTGTGTATCGGTTCCAAGTGACTTACCCAAATAGGTCATAAATGGGCAGGTACCTGCGTCACCGCTCGCCAGCTTCCTTCGTCAGACCTGTACAGTTGATGTAAAGCAAAAAAACAATACAGAAGAATTGAATTTAAAACTTATTATTTTTTTTTCAAGTTTGTAACAAATGAGTATATTACAAAGTTTTTAGTAAATAACAAGTGACACTTAAATTTATGAATGAGGTAGGTAGGGCGGATAGTTTAAAAT
>NW_020441178.1:0-2911 GCF_000699045.2 Agrilus planipennis
TCCGTGAATTTGTCTTTTATTTATTCAAAACTTTTGTATTTGATTTCACATCACAGTTTACTATTTTCTTACAAATGCAAATTAATTTATAAAATATAATCATCACGGAACATATATTTTGAAAACGTTTTTCATGTTGACTATCTCGAAAAGAAAAAGTATTTTTGTTTCTTGACAAAATCTGTTTTTTTGATTATTTATTTGTCTTTATTATAAAATGCTTTTATAAAGGTATGTATACATCTGCGCACGAACGCGTTCGAGGTAAAGGTGAAACAGAACGCGTTCGTGTTCCCAATCAATGCAATCTACTGTTCGTGCTACGCTATCGGCTGGTCGAGTCACGCATTTGTATTTTAACCGTTCAAAACGACGCATTTGTTTTGCATCAAAAACTTTAGATTCCTTTAAAATTATATTGGAAACCTCTGGTACCACACTTATCGCAAGAACATGTCTACAATTGTGCACACAAACTGCTTTTGAAAACCTACGAGTACTGGAATCAGCAACGTTGATAATCACATGAGGAAATGCAACATTAAAATTCAAAGGCAAGAACTAGGAATAATGTAAACAATGGTATACAATAATTTGATGAAAATGAACCAAAAAATTGATAAAGGTGAAATTTTAAGATAGTCCACGTGATCTACGAGTACAGCTCATTCAAGAAGGGCTATTCTTTTTGATGATAGGATCTTGGTGTTGTTTTAATTATCTCTGTTTTGTAAATTAAACAAAAGCTTGATAAAGCATCCCCTTCATTTGTCAGTGGCCATTGTCTTTTATTGCGTCATTAAATTTTACATGTTTTAATATAGTGTTGCTTCGTAAGAACAGTCGACGTCGTGTAACGATTATGACACTTAAGAGCGCAAAAAAGAAGTGTAGCTTTATAAAAAGCCGTTGTCTCAGTTTGTTGTCAGCGAAAAAATCCTTTTTTAGAGCAGTTATCTTGAGGCTCGCGTCTTCTCGCGCGATATAGATTTAGTTCCCTGGTCGATTTTTAAGGCTTATCCTGCATTTTTCTTTCACCTTTATATGTGCAGATATCTCTTCAACTAGGTCACGAATGACTAAGCAGTTCTCCTAAGGAAATTTTAAATTGCCTGTAATGTTATATCCCAATACGTAAGTAATCAAAACAACGGTTTTTTTTTTTGGAAACTTACGAATATTAGTCAAAAATATGATAATCACATGAAGAACGGAATTAAAAAAGATGATCATCTTTATCAAATTGCAGTGTGGTACAATCAATTTTGCTGTTGTTTCTGATACTGATCAAACTGCAACGTGATAACAAAAACCGTAATCGATGGAAGATTTAAACCCCCTACGCCACTGTTCGTCTCATTTTTATAATGTTTCTGTTTCTGTAGCAGTTTCAGAAAAGAATCAAAACAAACCATCCCTTAAAAGGTCGACACGGCAAACAGACGAGGATCAAAAAATTGGTACAATTTCGCAAGTTATACCAGAAAAAAATAAAGAAAAATGTCCCATTTGCCATCAAAAATTTTCAGCGGAATTAATTCAGGTAAATACAATATTACCTTCACTCCACCCCAATTAGAGGGGGCAGTGACAAACATTGATCTTATTTTAATACTCTAAGACTAACCTAACCTAACCTAACAGTATATAGCTACTAAAAAAAGCATAGACGCCATCTGGTGACGGTTAAAAATGATAACGCAGTGAGTTGTGTGAATTGTTTACGTAATGTTAAGTTAATAGTTTTTGATAATTAAATTAGATATTTCGGTATATTTTTCTAATTGCGAAATAGGAAAATTCAACGTAGGTTATCGCAACAGTAGGGCAAACCGGTAAAGACCAAAGGATGTCGGAGAAGAGGGTCAGGATTTTTTTTTATTTTAAAACCCATAGGTAGGTACTTAATAAATTTAAAGGATCTAATTCTTTTAAATTTTATTTTAAAATATTGATGCTCAATTCGAAGTTTGTGATACACAAAACAAAAAAAAAATGATATTACTGTATTAAAGACATGAATTATTTTAATGTACTTTTTGGGGATGTTTTTTCTTCCAGTAAATTCTCACCACAACAACATTACTTTCTCAATAGCAAAATACAACACAGTGACTGCGTTGATTTCAGATTGTGTTGTCAAATTTTTAATTTTGATTTGGTTAGTGAACGCAAAGAAAGGCAATTGCAAAAAGCTCGTAAATTTTGCGGAAAGTAATTTCGGGGAGTAGCATCGTAAAATGAGGAGGTATCTATTTAAGTATTCATTTACAAAACTGTCTGTATGTTTGCAGCACATGTGATACAGAAAAACATTTTATTTTACGACCTCCAACGCCAGTTAGAACGTATTTATGGCGGAAATAAAATTCAAATATTAACTTTGCTTGATTGCATTGCACGCTCAGGTGCTTCCCCGTTCGTTTTGTTTTTGTGCTTACTGCCTTTTGACTAAATTGAAAAGTTTCAAAAACATCTCGTTAAAAATTGGTTACCTTCAGTGCTTAATTATTTAATCAAAAATTCTCAAAAACTCAATAAAAGTTTTAAAACCCCACAATTAAGACACTTAAAGACAAAAAAAAATCGGTTGTCTGTAAAGTCGGTTTACTGACGATAATTGAACGTGACAACGTTATAAGAAAATACGGATGGAATGGTTTCATTTTTCAAAAGAAAATTTTAATTTTATTTGTTTGATAGATATTTTGTATGGATATAGAGAAGGAGGTAAATGGAAATGTAGTATTGTATAGCAGCTGTCCACGCGGACGCATCGCTCGCTCAAGTAGGAGAGAGACAGATGTCGAACGCTGCCGAACGCGGAGGCCGATTGTGCCTCTTTGTCGCTCGTTCCGCGCTCTCGCTTGCACTTCAAGCCTTAAATGGAACGCCTCAGAGCGAGGTAACG
>NW_020441179.1:0-1337 GCF_000699045.2 Agrilus planipennis
AAATATATACAATTTGTAGTTTTTCTCTCTATTAAACTAAATAACTAACCAAAATAGAAAGTTGTTTATTTTCTAAGATTATGCTTTGTATGACGTGTTTGTCATTTCCCTTCGATGTCATTATAAGCGGATTCTACTGTAGTGCGATTTTATGTAATTATGTTGTTCGGATTACTAGAACGTTCGGATTATCCCATCAGCATAATAGAAAACCTATTTCAAATCGCATGAAGAGTTCTTGTTGCACAATTAGTTATCGTTTATAAAAATTCTCGAATGCGCCAATGTCTTTATGGTGTTTTTGTCAATCGTCTAGACTTTAGAACAACAGATCAATAAAAAAAAAAAAAACTAATACACCCAATCAAATACTGTAACCATAAAAGAAAAACTAATTCTTCGTATACGCTTCGCTTCGCCAGCGTACAGAATCTAATAAACACGTCAAGAATTATCTTTACGTATTCCGCTAACAATAAATATAAAATGTCGTTGCAACTAGAGAGCTAAATCACTTTTTGTGCTTTGGTTTAGTTGTATAGTTACCGACAATACGTGAGAGTATGTAGTTTATCGCGAAAACGAAATGGCACAACAACAACAACAACGAAGCACAGTATTGCGCGGTGGTCCCACCAATGAATGCTGCATTCAGCAAAGTCTGCTATTCTTTTGTGTATGTCCCAGCCAATTCGAATACATCGCTACTTTCAATTCCGTCTAGGCGTTTCTGAAAACAGTTTTGATTACAAAACAGCCGTACAACAATTAAACAATACGAAACAATCTTGGACGAAGTGAGTAATACAACTTAAAACAAATAGATTAAGGGTGTATTTTTAATTCCTAATTGGATAGCAATTGAGGGTGGTGTATATGAAGTTCAGTTTATTAATGAGAAAGTGAGAAACTCCTCTTGTCTCAGCTTGAGGGACTGGTAGGCAAGGAAAATTGACAGCGTTCCTTTCTATGCATCCTTAAAAGTGATCCTTCTGTATAATATTTGATACGATTTCTTTTAAGGATGTTTAGGAGGTACAATCGGAGACAAGAGTACATAAAATTAGAAATTTGTGATTAATTAGATTTTGCAGCATATCATGAGGTAAATAAATACTATCTATACTAAAAAAAAAGTATACGGTTTGAGAGAAAATTTGGAATTTGACCAAAAACTTTGAATAAAATAAGAAATAACGAATAATATGGAAAATTTTTAACTGACTTTTGGCAGTGAATATGCCTTAATTTCAACTTCGAAACAAAAAAATATTTAGTTTCAATCTTTATTAATAATGAGCGTAAAACTTTTTAATATGTTTAAATAATAATTAAAA
>NW_020441179.1:2593-3230 GCF_000699045.2 Agrilus planipennis
GGCGGAAGGCCCTCTTCAGCCTGCTTTCAGGAATCGTGGGAATGGGTGGGTGGTGGTTCGGGTGAGAAAGATGAGACGGACGAAATGAAGACAGAAAAGAATGAAAGATTATCTATGGAATATTACTGCACCAGCATTTGCCTAAAGGACCCAAGGAAACTACAGAAAAACTTGGACCAAGGCAGACCGACCGGGAATCGAACCGGTGTCCTCCCGAATGCTAAGCAATGATCTAGACCTCTTCAGCTTTCTGCTTCTAGCTTCTAGTATGTCTCTAAATAGCTGTTGCCTAAGAAGATGTCCTACCAACTTATCTCGTTTATTTCTTATCGACTTCCATAGCGCCTTCCGTTCTCCTACTATATCTCCTCATTTTTAACCTTTTCTATCCACGGTATTCTTGTCATTTGCCTGTAACAACACATTTCGAACGCTTCTAATCTTTTCTTCTCGCGGTCTAGGCATACATTTTCGAATTTCTAAATTAATTATTCGCGAGCATGGAAGTGGCTTCTTTTTATTGAAGACGACTCGACCCTGCGCTATCCTCTATTTGATGTATTTCCTGCTCCATCCATCCTGAGTTTTCTATCTGACTTCCTAGATACCGAAAATTGGACACTTACACCAAAATATG
>NW_020441180.1:0-3947 GCF_000699045.2 Agrilus planipennis
AGATATAAAGCAGGGGATATGGCAGGGTCGAGTCGTCTTCAGTAAAAAGAATTCACTTCTATGCTCGCGAACGATTAATTTAGAAAATCCAAAAAGGATTGTTAAAGGTGTATCTTAGGAGCGTGACGCTGTACGGATGCGAAACATGGACCTTTACAATCTCAGAACATGAAGTCAGTGTAGATATAAGTATGTACCTACTTCATTCGTGTTATCCTTTCCTACCTTAACCTCTGATCTCAATCTAACTGCTTTTTCTTGCTGGTTCCATAATATAACATAACACTGAATGCTGCAGTGGTTTTCGCGAAAAGAATCAATAGAAGTTCGAATAACGATTTACAATGTAAAATTCGCACTTGAATTTCGATTTAAAGAAATTTTCGAATTAGTGAACTTGAGAACTTCGAATTAATGAGTTTGAAATAAATCTACCGATGTCATGGAAATAAGAAGGATTTTAAGTTATAGCAGTTCCAGCTACAGAAGTTAGACAGTATTATATTTAGGAAAAAAAACTGTTTTTCGTTGTTTCGGTTTTTTCAGAATGTTCAATGTACAATTATTGGAAGGTGGGATAGGATTGTGTGATTATATTATGTCAATGATAAATATCTAAAGTTCGTTTTAGTTTCAAATGATGCAAGTACTTCTGATGACTGTTCTTAAAACATTGGGTTGAGTTTAATATTTTTAAAATATAACTAATAGTAATCGCTTCCATCATTTGATAAGAAGTGACATACTGAAAATACATGTAAAGTTTTGATTGTTGCGGAATATTCGATTAGAATTTCGCATTCAATGTATCAATTCGGCTTCGAACAAATAAGTTTTGGAAAGGAATATACGAGATCATTTGGTATTAGTTGTGCGTATGTGTACCGCATGTTTAATATTAGCTGAGTCTCAAAAAACAGCTGCGGGGTCCAGTTGTTGTGTTTAGAATTTATAAAGAGTAAGAAGAAGCAGATTTGAAGGTAAAAGTAGGCTCTGAACAGCTTACGTTTCCTCACAGAAACGATCGCTAACAAATGATTAGTTACAACAAAGGATGATGGAAGATAAACGTCAGTTTTCGGTGTTTTAGGTACGCTTTTTTGCAGTAATTATCATCTATTATGAATAATTACACTCAGACTTCTCTTTAGGTGCGTCGATAGGTGTTAGAACTCCGTGGCGCGTGCGTCAATCAATGTAGTACCACGACGCCGAGCGTCGTATGAAGTAGTAGTGGTGTTTCAGTAGTAAGCTAGACCGAACTTCCGCTCTCAGCACAGTTTGACGAGTTGTTATTAAAGGTAAGGAATTGGATGTCTCGATGTTTATCACTGATTTTTTCTACAGGAATATTTTCGCAACTAATTTTTTTTCTTTACTAAATTGTGCACTCTACCTTTTTTTTTTAATAAACTAATAGAATTATTAATTAAAAGTAAAGACGCAACAGCTTTTGAAAACTTTTTGAAGGTAAAACTAAATTTGACCGAATTGTAAACCCGCCAAAATTTGTAACAGGGAATTTGGAAAATTATCAGAAAACTACTGAAAGTCAATGTCAAAAACACTTTTTATTGTTTCTGAGATAAGAAAAACTATCAAGTAGGTAAATTACTTAATTAGTACGCGGTTTTCAATTAATGAATTATTAAAAAAAAANAAAACTTTCTTAAAAAAAATAAAAATAAAAATGTTGAGTGGCAAAATACAAAACAACATTTAACAAACTTGTGAAATTAGTGAAATTAAAATAGGGGATGTTGAATTTTGTATTAAAAAATTTAATTTAAACAGAATAATATGAATAGATAGGTAGGAATGTATTGCCTGAAACCGATTTTAAAAATCAAACAAGCAGCATTGTTTTGTACCTATTGACTGTAAATATTGATTTTGTCTTTTTCTAAGCGTCATTGTTTGCACATAGGTTTGCAATTTTTTGTGGTAAATATTATGTATACTTTGCGATTTGTATCTACGAGTTAATTTAATAAATTCGTTTCAAATTTTTAGTACCTACGTTTTTTTCGATTCGACGGTTCGTTTCCTTTGCGATAATTTTCTTTTGAGATGGTTTTTAAAAAACAAATGAGATATTAGTAACTGATCCTACATACTAAAACAAGAGGATTCAACTACATTATACTTGTCTTTATGTAAATACAGAGAGCTAAGTCTGAAAAATTCATTTAAATATTTTGCAATTAATAAGAAGTTACAGTGGCAATCACATCTAAATTTATTTGCTATTCTAAGGATCAACTTGTTATTATTCTAATAAATCTTAAGCGTTTAATTTTCAATTTATTGCTTTAACTGTCCTTTACTAATTTGTTGAAGAAGTTTTTAAACTTCCAAACGTCGTCCTTCTTGAAACTACCGCAAATGGCGCGGTAAACGCCATCTGTAGTACGATGCTGCATTTCAGGATTACGTATGCTCCAACAAGGTCCATTTAAATATATATTATATATATATAACCTCAACGTGATAGGCACGTTACCATAATCGAATAAAATAATTCGAAGTGGTCTGTATTCTGTCGAAACTGCCAGACGCGGATCGCGATTTCGATCTTTTTGGATCTCATCAGCNGTGAGTATGCACTGATCATCAGTGACTATTTATTCACTGATTGATATAGTGCAAAGTATACCACTGGTAATCAGTGAATAATCACTGAGTGAAACAGTGGCATTTCGATTCACTGGTTTATCCGTGAAATTTCTCTCCACTGGTGTTATCAGTGAGAATTCGATTTACTGGTATATCACTGCAATTTTAGTGCACTAAGATTATTTTATGTTACAAATACGCTGGAAAGTTTAATAAGCATAAAATAACTCAATAATATTAGAAAAATCACGTTTATTATATTATTGAATGTTTTATAATCAGTCAGAACTATCGCTGTTATGTATATCGACGTTAGAAATATTTATATGTAACGACGATACAACGCTGCGCGGCTGAACAGACGTTTTGTAAATGTAGACATCAAGAAAATTATAAAAGTTTAGTAAACTTATCGGATATTCCACGTCACACACATGCTAAAGTTTGTATAAAATATCAAATCCGTGCAATGGATGTGAATTTTCTTGTACTTTTATAAACGATTCATCTCCTTGAATAAAAATGGAATCTTCTTCCTGTCCGTTTACCAAAACTAGATAAGGTTGAATATTAGCACAACTTTTACTACGCATCTTTTTTCCCAAATCTTCAACATTAGTAAATCCCTGAAATTGTCGAAAATTTTAATTGATACGTGTTTTTCAAGCTAGGAAGTTGATAATATTGAAAGAAATCTTACCGACACAATTTGTATCAAGCATTTATTTGGGATTTCAATGTCACATCTTCTGTTTCCTCTATTTCACTGCACAGCTGCAAAAATTTATTATACATAATATACACATATAATCACAAAAAATTAAAAAATAAATAAAAGCCATATGAAATGAACCATAGTGAAATATTAATTACACAATAGGCAAATTTAAACTTACCTGCTTATAATTAGCTTCGAACAAAAAAAAAATTCCATTGCACCATAATTAAACCGCACAATGCTAGGTTAGATACATTTATAAAGTGTACGAAGCTTTACTACAAACACTTCACTGATATATCAGCCAAAAAGCCTTAAACCCACTGATTTCTCAGTGACTTCTGAGCTCACTGAAATTCTCACTGATTCTATTTAAGAGAGTATATTTCCGACTGTGAATAACACATATTTTGTCCATAGCAAAAAAAACGAACTGTCCAAACCTGCACGTTTTTAGCTCTTATGCCTTAGATGCTATTTGGTCTTATTCAAATAATTGAAATCGTAATGTTTGTTACAAACAGTTGAATATCTCAAAAACTACTAGAGATAGATACAGGGTACTGTTAACGAAGTCAATCAGGAGTCACTAAATTATAAGCATACATATTTA
>NW_020441181.1:0-3910 GCF_000699045.2 Agrilus planipennis
GAAATGGAAGGGATAAGAAAAGGAAAGAATCATCTCACTCGCACTCGCACGATCAATGAGGAGCTACTTGGTTAACCTTGAGGATCACTCGGGATGCAAAAGATCCGAGTTTGCCCGGCTCTGATAGAGACTATTATTGCTTTTGTTTTCATGAACATTATGTTTTAATACTTTGATTTTGATAAATAAATAAACATTTCATGAGCAACTTGTCCGTCTTTTTACATGTATGAATCTGCCCCATAGCTTGTATGAATGTGCCCCGCATGTGGGGTACATTCATACATCATCATCATCATCATAAGGTCATCAGTCCTAAGACTGGTTGGACACGTACCTCCACTCTTTCATATCCTGAGCTAAACTTCGCATTTCCCTAAAACTAGAACAGCCCACATCCTTAACTATTTGCAAAGAGTAATCTAATCTAGGCCTACCTCTACCCCTCCTAACTCCTGTTTCTCATTCATACATTTTTATTTTTTTTTTTTTAAAGTTTTACAAAAATTCGTACAAGTGTATTTACACAAATATCAAATTTTTAATATAAAGTCAGATTATAAGACTACTGATTTTTGATGAATCGGTATAGCTATCGATACCCGAGAGAATTCTATAAGACAAATTACAAAAACTGTATGAAGCTGCCCCACCTTCCCCTATGTCTAATAAAATACATTAACAGATTATCATCATTCATCATCATCATAAGGTCGTCAGTCCTAAGACTGGTTGGACACGCACTTCCGCTCCTTCCTATCCTGAACTAATCTAGGTCTACCTCTACCCTTCCTAACTCCTATTTCTGCCTCTAATAAGTCTTTGACTAGACCTTCATACCTAAGATGGTGTCCTACCAACCTATCTCGCCTATTTCTTATTGACTTCCATTGAGTCCTCTGTTGTCCTATTCTTTCTAATATCTCTTCATTTCTAACCTTCTCTATCCACAGTATCCTCAGAAATTTTAAGAAAAGAAACCGATAGTAAAACAGATTGTCATAGATTTAAAATTTTTCCATTTAAGTTGGTTAGATACACTTTTGCTTTTAAATTATTTTTTAAGTTTCATTATTTACCCCCTCCTGGGTCAAAAGTTGTATACGCTTGCCATCTTTTTGGCGAACGAAATAACTCATTACAGTTCACCTTATTCTTAGGAACTTTGTTTGCAAATAAAGATTATTAAAAGAACAATACAAATAATCTTTACGATCTCCAAATTTTCCTCGCTGTGGCAATTTAATTTCGTAGAAAGTGTCCCACAGCGAGTAATGTTTACAGGAACATCTGCTATAACGCCCCCGTATTTCTTTCATTGTCAGTAATATACATATTTCGTAAGACTTGCTGTAACAGAATTTTTCACAATTACTTACTTATTACTATGCCTCGATGTCAAAAATTTCTCCCATTAAATTAAGTAAATTATGCGGAAGACATCGCGTAATAACGTAATTTATTATTTAGCCGAATGCAGGCACTTATACTTTTTTTAAAATTAATATCAAATGACCTACACAACACAACAATGCAAGTTAATTGTCTCAAACAACAACACAATACTTATATTAAGTGTAAAAACTGAAAAAGCTAAATGAGAAAAAAAAAAGATTTATATTTTTATAAACTTACTAGCTTTTCCCCGAGGCTTCGCTCGCAGAAATTAATATTGCCTCTCCATAAAACCTTTTAACTCCCAATTCCCCCTTACAACGTTCTAATTTTATCTAATGTCGCCATCTTAAATTTCAAATACAAACGTAGCAACAACATTTCATCCTTAAGGGTTGATTTTTAAAAATTGCCAAAACACGTATTTGCTTAATTTCAACAATGAGCAACCTTCGAGTAAATCCGAGTACAAGTAAAATATAACCCATGGAAACGTTGCAACCTCTTTTCATTTGATTAATAATATCAAACAGCATATATACCAAGTTTCAAGTAAATTGAACCACAAATAAAGTAAGTCCCAAACAAAAATTGCAACACCTTCCCCTTTTTTAAGATGTCGAGGTAGATCTTTCAGAAATTAAATAAGAGACCATTAAAACGAAGTAACAAGTAAATCTGATCACAAATACTATATGTTCCATTTAAACATTGCAACTCCTCTTCACCACTCATCCACCCCAACAGAGATTGAATTTTTTAACCAGTTTCAAGTAAATCGGACCAAAAACAAACATGCAATCTTTGTAAACCCCTTTCAGCTTCTTAAAGAGGTAGAATTTTATAAAATGTTGAAATAGGTATGTATGACACTAATTTTATATGAAAAAGCATTAAAGCCCTGTTTCAGGTAAATCTGACTATAAATAAAACACCATACTTAACCATAGACAACATTACCTTTAGCTGTCAGTTGCGTTTTGTTATGCCATTTTTAACAAACGAACGGCGAGGCTGAAGATTTGATTTATAAATTTTTCGTTTTGCTGTCATTTGCGTTTTGTCATTCCATGTCAGCTGCGTTTACATTTACCACGTTTTTCTCGTGCAACGTGATAAAAAGTATCCTATGTCCTTCTCCCGGTTGTAAGCTACCTCCCCACCAATTTTCAGCCAAATCGGTTCAGCCGTTCTTGAGTTATAAATAGTTTAACTAAGACGACTTTCTTTTATATATATAGATTACAATGTATTTTGATAGATTGAATAACACAATCATAAGATAAAACATGAAAACTTCTATGTTCTAACACATGGCGCAGAGCTTACAAAACAATGTCGAGCAACTAATTAATTAATTCGTAATGTTATACAACTTTACAAACTAAATGTGTTAAAATAATGATTTTGTGATCAGCACTAATCACTATACGAAAATTAATTTAAAGAAGTGACTACACAACCTACTAGTTGAACGTGGTGTGGGAGCTAGTACCATAAACCAGTGTTGCCATATATGTACCTATATCTTTTCGAGCGAGTTGAGTCAAATTGAGCGAGATTAGAAAAAATTACTGACGAATGAAACAGCTCTTACTTTTATATTAATTTATAAGAACTTTAACTATAAAACAGTGGGTAGTTGAGTTTCCGACACTACACGCCCCATCTGTCATTTGCTTTGCCATTCCTTTAATTAAATGTGGACGTAGTGTTTGGAACCAGTCAGTTGATTTATATGTGAATACGTAAAAAACACGAAGGAAGTATAAGTAACAATTTAATAATAAAGATATAATAATTACTAAATTATAACCACACCGTCAGACACTAGATCATCCTTTGGATTGTTCATCATTAAAACGAAAATACATTAACAGATTATCATCATTCATCATCATCATAAGGTCGTCAGTCCTAAGACTGGTTGGACACGCACTTCCGCTCCTTCCTATCCTGAACTAATCTAGGTCTACCTCTACCCTTCCTAACTCCTATTTCTGCCTCTAATAAGTCTTTGACTAGACCTTCATACCTAAGATGGTGTCCTACCAACCTATCTCGCCTATTTCTTATTGACTTCCATTGAGTCCTCTGTTGTCCTATTCTTTCTAATATCTCTTCATTTCTAACCTTCTCTATCCACAGTATCCTGGTAGTGGTAAAACCGGCACTGGGCATGTACCTCTACTCTTTCCTATCCTGAGCTAAACTTCGCATCTCCCCAAAACTAGAACAGCCCACATCCTTAACTATTTGCGAACAGTAATCTAATCTAGGTTTACCTCTATCCCTCCTAACTCCTGTTTCTGCCTCTAATATGTCTTTGACTAGACCTTCATGCCTGAGAAGGTGTCCTACCAACCTATCTCGCCTATTTCTTATTGACTTCCAGAGAGTCCTCTGTTCTCCTATTCTTTCTAATACCTCTTCATTTCTAACCTTTTCTACCCACGTTATCCTCATCATCCGCCTATAACACCACATTTCGAACGCTTCTAACCTTTTCTTTTCC
>NW_020441181.1:5761-6265 GCF_000699045.2 Agrilus planipennis
TAGACCTAGATTAGATTACTGTTCGCAAATAGTTAAGGATGTGGGTTATTCTAGTTTTAGGGAAATGCGAAGTTTAGCTCAGGATAGGAAAGAGTGGAGGAGCGTGTCCAACCAGTCTTAGATTTAAATAATTTAATAATTTCTAAAAAATACTAGCAATTCGCTTTCAACGTGACGCTTGATTTTTAATTTAAAAGACTTCTTACTCAATTTTCATTTTTCTATGCCTTTGTTAACAACTGCAGTCTTTCTTAATAATTAAAAAAAAAAAGAGTTGCTCTTATATTACACCAGCGCACTAGACGAAAAGACTTTCTTTAATTAGCTGTTCTTTGTTTGTTTGCCAAAAAGAGATTAAAGAGAATCCTTTCTCCACTACAATCTTGCTCGTTAATGCTTACGTTTTAATTATTTCAAACAATGGAAACAATGGTAATTTTTTAAATAAGAGACAGTTGTTTTATAAACGAAAGGTAATAAAAAGTATTATCAATTTATTAATTT
>NW_020441182.1:0-2919 GCF_000699045.2 Agrilus planipennis
TCCTTTTCATGTCAATAAAGTCACTGAAGCCGTCAAGGATAATACTCTCAAATTATTGTAATAGTGACAACCTTATGCATAACACGTAGGTACATACGGTATTGTTCAACCCTCGAAAAATATGTTAGAGAGCATGAAAAATAAATTTATAAAATAAAATTAAGAATGTCCACTTCATTTTTATTATTTTTTTTTCTATTATTTATATTACAGTGGTTATTATTACTACTTTTTTAAGCCTACAGTGCAATATATTATACGTTGTGATTTGTTCATGGTTTTTTACTTTTTCATATGATTGGAATATTTTTAGAGCCTATGCCTACTTTTCTATGCTAAATTCGTATTTTTACTGTAACGTCTTTTGTTCATTATAAAACTATCAATACGTAGCAATTCCACTGTTATGCAGGCATATCTACATAAACAAATTCTTGCGTAGTTTTGTTAACAAACCATATAAAAGAAAGCGAACATGGGCATTTTTTTACGTACAACTGAAGAATGCAAATTGACGAACTATTTTTCAATATTGCACACCGTTCACACAATTTGATGGGAAAAACTGCAGCGTATCTACTACTGCTATTGCTGGGCAATTAAAATTTGCAAGCAAAATTTTTTCTTTTGTTTATTTAACAATAAAGCCATCAGACCTAATTAAATTAAAATTTCTGTTGTGTAACATGGATGGATTTGATTTACCAAAGGTCTAATTATTTATTTATGTATTGTATTACGTGATGTCAGAATATAAATAGTAATCATAAATATAGTAAAATATAGTAGGCAAGCTCATAGACTAACTATAATTACTCTTTAAACCTATTGCAAAAATAGCTTTCTAATAAATTTAATATAACTGATTAAAATAGCCCATTTAAAAATATTTTCAACAAATATTTCCACATGAAATAAGAATTGTCTTTTCGAGAAACATAAGAAAAAGTTTAACACTTCAGTCACGAAAATAAGCGTTTTAGTTTAATAAGACCTGTTTGTATTTTTACTCGTTTCGGTTATATATTTTCGGGGGTGCATCGAATAAAAAGTTCATCACCTATACATATCGTCCCTTTTACATATAAAAACAAAAAACTTTTGGGTGTTCCATTCCCACCAGCCAGTAATGCTGGTGGGCGGGCTGTCCCTACGGACTACGCCGGAAAGTAGGGCGGAAGGCCCTCTTCAGCCTACTTTCAGGAATCGTGGGAATGGGTGGCTGGTGGTTCGTATGAAAAAGATGAGACGGACGAAATGAAGACAGAAGAGAATGAAAGATTATCTGTGGAATATTACTGCCTCAGCATTTGCCTAGGTGATCCATGGAAACCACAGAAAAACTTGGACCAAGGCAGACGGACCCGGAATCTAACCGGCGTCCTCCCGAATGCTAAGCAATGGTCTAAACCTCTAGTTTTACATATAAGGATTTTGTGGATAGGGCTTCGTAAATTACAGTCTCTCTGCGTGACTCTTATTTAATTAAACATATTTTTCACAAAGATATCGTAACTTTTAATGTAAGGAATGAAAAACTGAAAATAATACCGCGATAGCTATCTATAATAATATCTATAATTTTGGACTGTAACTGTTGGACGGGGAATCCTAACTCCGTTCAGTTTCCCTATGAACAAATTATGTAGTTAAGGGTATGAATCTACAGAAAAATATACTTTTAATAATAATAAAAGATTGTGCATTAACTATACTCATTTTTAGATTTTAGCANAGATTGTGCATTAACTATACTCATTTTTAGATTTTAGCACAAAATCAAAGTATATTTTCATACTGGAAAGGATGAGGACGTGAAATTCAAGAGTAGGTAGGTATTTACCTCTTCAGGAAATTTTTGTTTATACGATATAGTGTCCTCAGTTTTTTTTTTGTTAATACAGTGGATTTCATTTAATACGACCTTGGTTATAGCGACCATTTTGCTATAGCGACGTTAAATCTAAGACCCTTGAATTTAAAGCATACTTTAGTACAAAATTCATGTGGCTTAGCGACTTCGGTTGTAACGCCGAGTTCGGGTTAATTAATGAATCGTTTGTAACAAATTCGTTTGTTTATAGATATTATCCAGGTAGATGTGTACGTTAAAATGGTTCAGTTACAAAATGATATTCTGAATAGCAACTGTGTTAAGTAAACTTTTGAATAAGTATGACTTCTAGATGAACATTCACTGTTCAAAAGAAGGCGGAAATCGTTTCAAAATTGAAAAATGATGAAAACTATACATGCGTATCTGTATCTCATTATTACGTTTGCTTGTAGCGACTTCCGGATGTAAGGACGAAATTACAGTGGTCGCTTTGTTATACGCGAAATCCACTGTATATTTATATATAATAATAATATGTATATATTAATAATAATTTTCAAATTTTCTGAAGTGGTTTTTATATATACAGTCGAACCTGGATAAGCAAAATCTGGACAAGTGAGAAAACTCTATAAGCGACAAAAATAGTCAGGTTCCGTCATTTTTAGCCCCGAAAACCTCTTTCAGTGACAGTGTGAGGACCTCTTTTAGAGACAGTCATTTTTCACTTCTAGTGAGCGAGACTATTTACAATTACTAAGAGATCTGCAGCACACTTGTGAGCTTGTTCCTACCTGCTCATGGTACTCATCCTCAACATTATTTTCAGTTGATAGCAATCGTTGGAGAAAGTACTTATGGCGTTGTTCCCTCAAAATGTTGAGGCGAAAAATTAAAGTGATTTCCTTTTTGATAAAATTTATGAAATTGAAAGACATAAATATTCAAAATTGTAAAAAGGATACTGAAAAAAAATAATTGATTTCTTTAAATAATTAAAATAAGTATCTATTTATAGCCAAACGTGTATACACTTATGTATTACCTTTTTCTTAACGCTCTAGCACCATGTTTATGTTCGA